>NW_005054577.1:0-19628 GCF_000277835.1 Geospiza fortis
AGAAAATGACCATATGTTTTACGATGCATTTTGTACTTTATTATGTAAATACAATATAAGAATGTTTTCTACAAGATCAGCAGAACACGTAGTATAATTCAGTGCTGTGTTCTGCAGTTTATTGAGCATACAGTACCTGTAAAACTCAGTGCAGAGTGTGCAAGTAAATCTCCTTTCCACACCATTTTTACACTGCACAGAACATCAGTGACTTAGTTTCCAGTTGAATTCCTAATCAAAGCTGGGATCTTCCCAGCAGCTGAGTACTTATGTGAGCAACCTCTTTAGATTTTGTCAGATTCAGATACTTGACGGATTGAGATCCACAGCAGCTTTGCATTTAAGTAGCTTCTCTTTGAATTGTAGTTATTAAAAAAAGCCCATGAGCTGGCAGAAGTTGCCACTTTATTCTTTTTTACTTTTCTGGGCACTCCAGAGGTTGGCTGCCAGCTTTCCAGTGGAGAGTTTGTGTCAGAGCAGCAGTGGCTTTGCTGCTGCCAACCTCGTCTGAGTGAACAAAGATGCCATCATCACATATTGCCTGTGCCTGCTAATATTTCCAGTTCCAAATAGAATTTTTAATTTTTTAATTTTTTTTAAGTAAAAAGTCATATGCCATCAAGCTTATCCTATGATCTCAGTAAGCTTGTAATCTTAAGAAATCTGAAGTTTTGCTGGAATTTTTTTTTTCTTTGTGATGTTTTTCAGTTTTGGGGTTTTTTGGAGGTTTTGGGTTTGTTTTTTATATACTCCACACAGAATTAGCTGGGTTATATATCTGAGGGTATTTTTTTCAGGTTTGGTTGTTGTTGTTGTTGGTTTTGGTTTTTTTTTGTTTGGTTTTTGTTTGGGTTTTTTGTTTATTTGTTTTTTGTTTGTTTGTTTGGGGTTTTGGGTGGGTTTTTGTTTTTGAGTTTTTTTTTTGTTTGTTTTGGTTTTTTTGGTTTTGTTTTTTTTTTTTTGAGTAAGAAGATGGGTAACACAGATAAAAATCAGTCCAAGATCTGTGGGTTGGAGAAAGGTGTTGCTAATTGTATTACTCGGCAAGTGACTAAGGATAGAAACACAAATTCTTGAAAATGCATTTTGCAGTTTTAATTTACTAAATAAAGTTGATTTTCCTTTTCATCTCTTTAATCTAACACAACTGATCCATGTAACTGTTCAGCTGACAAGGAGTGTCCAGCTGTCTGGTTTTATAATCCAGGGCTCTAAGTAGTGGTGTTATCATGGGGCACCATGATAGAAGGAATTCCTGGTCCCACTTCTCACCTAGGTCACCAAGTTTCTGCCCTGTAACCATTCCTTACACCCTTTGTTCAACTTTGCCAAACCACCTGAGCACAGGATACAAGTGAAGAGTTCCCTGTATGGTTGAATTTAGATGTACTTGAATTTAATAAGGCTTTAACTTCAGGGTTTATATGCTTGAAACTTCTGTTGTATATGCAAGTGAATGTGTTTTACTGTCATTTTTGTCATTCACCATACTGATCAGTGGTGAGTCAAAGTCATTGATGGAACATGAAGCTGCATTTTTAGTCTCTATTAATGCAGTGCACTCATCAAAATCTATAGATTTGAAAGATATATTGAAATCTATAGTTGTTTTCATATAGAAGTGCAAGATTCTTTTTTTTCCTGGGCATTGAGTCACTTTTCAGCTCAGATAGTGGCGATTCAGCATTTCAGTGCTGCCAGTGACCTAAATGAGAGCACAAAGCATCTGACTTCTCAAATCTTAATGTTTCATGTGAAAGGAAGGTGCCCAGAAGAATCAGATTTTCCACTTACAAAACTTATCTGTTTTGCTGTATTCCTTGAGAATATAGCCCAAAAGCAACTCCATGAAATCCTACAAGAGCATCCTGCAGTGGTTAAAAAAAACCTCTAAACCTTTAGCAGTGTGCCAGTCCCTTAAGTATCACCTCAGGTGTCTTAATTTAAGATTCAGACTGATTTCTGAAAATCATCTCTGCTATCTAACGTGCCAGTTTAACACAAATGTGGAAGAAATTCTTTCTGGGCAGAGCTTTTAAGTGCAGCTCAGATCAGATGCAGTTATCTGCATCATCCTGAGTTAGGTGCATCAAACATCCAGTCCAGCAAAGTACTGCCAGGTTTTCCTTTACTTTTACTGTGACATTCCTGATGTGTGTTTAGTTTATCTTTTGGGTTAGCTGCTTCTTATTTCTTTCTGGCATTCACAGTTTGATTCTGGTGATGATTTTCAGGAAGTAGCTGTAATTGGAGTAAAAGAAAACACACTTTTTGCAGGGTGCTAAGTTTATTGGCATGGTTCAGTATATTACCTCTATAGAAAAGATTGAAAAATAAAATAAAATAACACCCGATGGAAAGTGACATGAGGAAGATACTTAGACAGTTTTGAGATGGGATAATGCTTCTTGTTTTTGTTCTTTGAGCTAGAAGGTGGCAATTAGATTTTCATACAGAGAAAAGTGTGAGACATCCTAATTAAACACCTTTTGCTGGAAGTCATCATACATAAAGACAAACCTCTTGTAGTAGTTATCAAATGTGTCACCTGTGAGGGTAATACTAAAAACAATCTTAATTGTTTGTTTGTTTGTTTGTTTGTTTTGTAAAAAATGGAAGAAAATTACTGTTAGAATGTCAATTCAGATCTGTACATTAGTCATTAAGGCAACCAGTGAAATACATTTCTTAAGCATAGCTATAGATCATGTACATAATCATAGAAAAAGGAGGAAAATAACTGAAAGGAAAATACAGTGGGTTCACCCAGAGGATAAATCTTATGAACTATGGTGCTATTAAGCACCTAACAGTGTTTTGTGTGACTTTGGTCACACTTTTTGGTTATGTCACCTTTCTGCTTTACTTTCCTTTACGTGTTAAATGCAATTAGCAATATTTACTTCACAATGGATGGGAGAAGTTATTAAATATTTCTGACAATATGCATTAATTTTACAGCTGGAGGTTTTACAATGAAAAATAGTATTTTTTTCCCATATAAGTCCATTTTAAAAGTCTTACTGTGCAGAAATATGATTAATGGTTAATGGTATACCTTTAACAGGTTGTATTTTCTGCATAATCACAAGAATGCTCTGAAAGAGACTGTTCTGCCTGGAACAAAGAGGTCATAAATTGTCCAGTATATGACATGTGCATGACAAAAGATGCTGAAGAGAAATCACAACCAACACAATGCATGGAAATGCAAAATATACCATTTTCAGCATTCTCACCTTACATTTTTGTCTACTTTTAATATTAAGGTGTTTTTACATTACAGTCTGGAAGAATGAGGGGTAAGAAGACGTGAATCCCATTTAGTCCTTTATAGAAAAAGTTAAGGTAACAAAGAATCTTAATTGCTTTTAAAAACTTGACATGGCTACAGTTGAACATTAAAACTTGAGCCTGTCCAGTAGAGAGAGAATGTTGGGTGTGCAACACTTATTTTAAAACATATTTGGGAAAGTTTAGAAGCAGCTTGTTATTACACTCCATGTGATAAGAAGGAAATGCAGAGGCTTTGGGTGTCCTGTTACCCCAGCTCAAAGCCAGGCATAACCAGGGCTGTGTTCCCAGCATTGCTGGCACGGGGTCACTGGGAAAATAAAAATCACTCTTACACTTTGCTGGGGGAAGGTCATTTCCCTGTGTACTCAGTTTTCTCCAGGACTCACAGTTAAACTCTTTCTATTTTTTTTGACTAGAATTACTTCCATTAGGGAAATGTTGCCTGAAAATAGCACGCAGGATTGATGTATCCTTTGTTTCTGCTGTTGCCAACAGTAACATGTTTCCTTGGCTCTCACCCCCTGACTGCTGATAAGATCAAGTTGATTATTCAGCAGCTATAGCCCACCACCTGCT
Organism: Geospiza fortis; assembly: GCF_000277835.1. Classification (NCBI taxonomy): domain Eukaryota; kingdom Metazoa; phylum Chordata; class Aves; order Passeriformes; family Thraupidae; genus Geospiza; species Geospiza fortis. The sequence goes on from NW_005054577.1 coordinate 3,874, forward strand.
CTATTTTTTTTTTTTGTCCCTGACATGCAAAGCTGTTGAGACACTATCTTGCCTTGTTAAAGCTACATTTGGTATTCAGCTGTAGTTTTAAGCAAATATGTATATATGTTTAAGAAGTGGATTCATTTTTGAACAGACTTGTAATAAGTCAAATTCATTCGTTTTTATACATTGGAGTGCTGAGGTGAACATGCTGATTTTTTTTCTAAAATTCACAATTTGGTTCTACTATTCATGCTCTTCATTTCATTATTAATACAGTTGCATTGTTCATAGACCCATTTCTGGAAATGCTGCTGCAGACTTCAGCGCTGTCTTGATTTTATTATAAATCATTAACTACTTGGGAATTTATCATTATAGTGTAGGTTATAAATGTGTCTTAATGAAATAAAACATTTCTGTTGTGTTCTGCAGAGGAATAGATGATAAATGAGCTCTGGTCACTCCTGTTATTTCTGGAAATTCTGGATTTTTCTCTTCTTTCTATAAATACTCATCAAACTCTGAGACCTTAATTTTGGTGACATGGCCAAAAGAGGTATTTGCTTATCAGTTCAGCAGAGATTTTAAATCTCCAGCTTTATGATCTTCTTTTGGGATTACAACAGCATTACATCTAAACATCTTTTGTAGCACACAAAGTGTGAGTAAATCTAGAGCTCACTACACTTCTCTATATTTAGTGTTCCCTACCTAGCTGAACTCCACTTTTCTAATTTTAGCAGAAGCTATCATTTTAAACAAAAATACTCCAGGGTTTTGAAGATTCAGTATATATTTGATATTGTTATTGAGTTCCATTGACAGTAAAATGATATTATTTGATATATTGTTACTAAATTCACATGAAGCTTTAGCATTTGGTGAAAAAAAATTTTCTGTTTGATTATATGATGAGACAAACTGCAACTGCTCTTGCATCTCCTATTTAATGAAAGGTAAATGACTTTGGTGTTTATCTTGCATAAGCAATGCCAGTCTGTATCAATGATTTCTTCTCCTTATGCTTTGTAAGGAGGTATTTAATTCATGTGTTTGTTTTTTTTTTTCTTCTTTACCCTTTAAAATAAGGGAGTTGCATGTACATATTTCAGTTACGTCTGTTCCTATTTGTATATTGGTCAGATTTCAGTGAATCCGCTAACATGTATAAATTGATACATTATACTTTGTGGGGTTTTTTTTAATGATTGTTTTATGTGCATAATTACTGAGGAGGTATTAAAGGAGTTGTAAAGCAACCTGAACTGCGTCAAGTTAATTTTTTTCAAGTCAGAGGTAAATTGCCTTTATGACATTTTAGAACACTTTTTTTGAAGTGAGTTAATTTTGATATTTCTAAAAAACTTTTATATAGTTATGATTTCTCCTTGAGCTGATTGAAAGCATGGGAAAAAAACAGAGTAACAAATCATTCCTACTCAATATCCATGTCATTTTCTAATCATGCCTGTGATGCTACTAGCTCAGCTGTGAAGCTTAAAAGAGTTTCCCAAGGCAGGCAGTGAGCTGGAGCTGGTGGTGTGCAATTTGAGATTTGTTGGAGCAGTTGGCAATTTCAGTCTAATGGTTTCAGTGTGCATCCTTCACTTTGAGCCTGTTTAAAAATATAACACTAATGTGCCTTACGTTTAAGCCATATGAATTATTAGAGTGAAAATGTAATAAGCTCTAAGGGGTTTAAGCCTCTGCAAATGAGACAGATGAATGATATCTTAAAAGAAGTGGTCTTCTGCTATTTTTATACACCACTCTAGTGAAATTTCACTGCTAGATGTCAAGATGCATTTGACAGACTATCTTACTCTTCTAATAGTTTTTCTTCATGCCTTTATCTACAGTTGTCTCTATCATACTCCCTTGTCTACTGAAAAATTTCTGGCAGTATCAAACTGTCACAACATTTCCCAGCTTCTCAAATCTCCTGATTGCACACGTCCTAGAAATATACTCCAGCTTGGAAACTGAACTTCTTTCCTCCTTCCCTCTCCCTGTAAATGTGGAAATTCTGCTTCTCTACCTTCTGATGTGAATCTACTACACTCCTTTTTGCTGTTTAATGATAGTTGAATATAATAAATTTGTACACCCCTGCTGCACCATATTTAGTGTGTAAGGTATTTCACATAATATTTCATGCCTCATGGACAGAACTCAGTACTCCAGTCAGAGAAGACAATTCTATGCTCCCTACATTCTTCATTGTGGCTGTATTTGATCTGTTCTCTGGTACTCAGGTACTCCTCTAGCGATGCCTTTAGACCTGTGGTTCATTTTTCCCTTTGACTGCTCATGTAAGGTTTTTTTTCATCAGGTACCAATGGTCTTGCTAGTTCTAGTAAGGATTATGGACATTAGATACAAAGTTGAGGTGACACCAGTTAGTTTTCAGACAGCTACAAACTAATACTTGGCATCATCCCCTGCAACTTCTGCAGGCTGTGCACTCACCTAAGTGCATATCAAGCTATACCACTTTTCCAGAAATTTAAATATATGTAGTTTAGCTTATTTATTTATTTATTTATTTACTTATTATTTATTTAGTTATTTAGTTATTTAGTTATTTTTTGTCCATGGATGACTTTCAGTAGTGTATATAGCTCCAGCTCTTCTGTGATTTGTTTTCAAGACAGAAACAAGAAGTGACAATATCTGTACATTTGACTAGTTCTGAAGGATTTTAGATACTTTCTAAAACTTTAATGAAAACCCTAATACATTATATTTGAAAGACTCTTCATCTCTCTTTTAGGCCTTGAAGTACTGCTACTATGCCACTTTTTCCTTCTCTATTTGTCAATTTGATAGGAACTTATATAAGAGAAGAGGTATTTCTAGTTCATGTTTTAGGGAAGGGCTGCTTTTATGTAATGGAGAAGTGTCACTGTGACAAATATTCTTTGGGCTTTATCCTTTCTTACTTTCCTTACATGACACTTTTGTCAGTGACAGGTGATTGCACGTGACACTTTAGGCATCAAAAGCATGTGTGGGATGCATTTATTTTGGGCATCCCAATTTCAGTTTTTCCTGTTGAAATAAATGTGATTAGTTATGTCAGAAAGTGTTAACTTTACCTACAATATTGTAATCTCGAGTACTCTAGTTCAGATTTTATTTCCCATTGATTTCTGATCTTATTTCAACCAGTAGCTTCATTTTCTTAGGAACAAGACCATGAGTAAAAATTCTCTGTAGAGAATCAGCCTTATTGTTCCTTCTTTCATCGAAGTAAACAAGGAATAAAGGTTGTCTTGAATGACAAAGAATGATTTTCATTATAGCAATTAACAGATACTGAAAACCTTTTAAGCTCTGTCTTCTAAATATGTGGAAGGTGATGATAATTTTTTTTCCATGAAGTTACTTTGTAACCAACATGACAGCCTTTCTTTGGATATGAGGTCTTTCTGTTAGAAAAGCTGATTAAGAAGGTCTGAAATAGAGTTATTTTTCATATGAATAAAGCAGAAATGTCTTGAAATGCATTAGAAAAGCAGACAAACTGTGGAAAATAATTTTCTGCTAACTTTTTAATTGAAGTTGAATTTTGTAATCTACAGCTAAATTAGAAAAAAATAAATGTAGCATATTAGGTTGCTGTTAATTGTTTATAAAGTGGAAGACAAGGACTGAGGTGTTACTTTGAACAGTTGTCCAGAGTTGTTAACATTAGCTTTTCAAAAAATTTTCCTAATTCCCAATTGTCTTAAAATACATAGACATTTAGGCCTGTAATTTTATATGAAGACTGCTTTTTGTAAGTATTACAGTGTCAGCAGACCCCTGGTATACCCTTTTTCCATATGGATATGACACAACTGCTGCCTTAGATGACAAAAGTGAAACTGTCCCCAGAGAGTAGCTGAGGAGTACAACATACACATTCTGTATGGAATCTAGAGACCAATATAAACACAGTCATTCTGTGACCTTATGTGCTTCAGATATCCTCATTAACAGAGCACAGATCACATTACCATCATGTGGCACAGCAGATGTCAGACTAAAGAGAAGCTGTGACTTTGCAGTCTAAATACCTAAAATATAACCAAGATGCAGATCAGCAAAAAAAAAAAAAAAAACCAAAACCAAAACCAAAACCAAACCAAACCAAACCAAACCAAAAAAAAAAAAAAAAACCAAAAAACCCCAAAAATATATTAAAAAAATATTTGGTCACTATATTAAAAAAATGTTCTTAAAAATATGTTTAAAGTTCTAGTTACCCTTCTGCTGAAGGTTATGAAGATGCTGCAGAAGATTATGGCCTTTTATATAATGGAATACAGCAAAGCTTAGGAAAAAAGTCCTTATTTGACATAGGGAAATATGAATTATCATGGGAAATTTTGTGCTTCAGTGTTAGTGATCACAATATTTTTAAAAACAAACAAATTTACTTGAGAGAGGAAACTTGTTACAATTTAAATCAGCAAAATTGGGTATGTCTTTGGTTCAGTCTACCACACTATTTTATGGCTGGGACTGTCTTATCCAAACTGACGTGCCTCAGCTTCATCAAATCTAGATCAGCTTTTGTGGTGATAATTATTATCAGTGCCCACTTGTTAGAAAGATCATATAGGAAATATCTTTATAAATAACATGTAAAAGAGTAGTCAGCCCCTCCTAACTCCTCCTGTGTCCCACTGGAAGTATGGAAATAAGACAAAAGAAAATAAATCCAGATGTATTTATGTGAGGGTTATAGTCTGGCTATCTTTAGCACATCTATGCTCACTTTTGCATTACTGACCTTCCAGTTTACAGTTGTTTGCTGAGCTCTCACTCTGTGTGACAACCTGGGTGGTCTTTTTATACAATCAGGTACAATTATTGAATAGGGTAACTCATGGGTATTTGGATAATTCATTACCAAGAATTCCTGTGAAAATATAACATATGCTATGCATGTAAAGAAACAGAATCAAGGTAGAAGAGACTAGATCTAATTTGTTTTAATATAGAATGTAACAGCTTACTGAGCTGAGACTGTAATCTTTTGGACTTTGTCAGTCTGTATTAAACCTGTAATGAAATAGCACTATCAGTCTTGAGACTTCAGACACCAATATATGAGTCTTACAGAATCTCTTCCTCATCTTGTAATTCATATCCAATTCATAATCAACTACGGAAGAAAAATATTTGTGTTTCAGACACATATATGAAAACTATGTATTAAACCACTTTTACACATACTTCCTGTGGCTTTTGTGCTGTTCATGCAAGAACAGGTTTGAATATTTGGATAATATTTTACAATCAGGACTTGAAGGTCATTCTGTATTCTATGTTGTTCCTTTTAAGCTTGATGTTGACATATTTTTCCATGGTACTTATTTTCTTAAAATAACCCAAAAACCCCTTAGATTTTGTGTTTTAATAAGTTTGTGAGGTTACTGCTATCTATTAATTCTTAAGATTACACATTTTATAATAACTTAATATATCAAGAACTAGTTGAATATTATTTTCAAATAAAACACTTAAAGGAGAATGGGAAGCACAAAAGAAAATTACTTCATTGTACTGAATATGAATTTAATTGAGCCATTTGCTGACAGAATCTTGTGCTGGCAGGGAGGAGATAAAAATATGACATACATGTAAGAAAAATGAAAGCTGGAAGATGAATAGGCCTGCTAGGGAGTTGATCTTTACAGATCAGATAAAGATTCTTGCTGTCTGTGCTGCATCAAAGGCTGCCTTTCAGGGATCGTAGCGTGAACTTGGAAACTGGGGACAAGGCCTTTGAAAATAGAGGGTTTTGAGATTGACAAGCAGCTGGGTTTTGGATGTTTTTTGGTTGTTTTCCTTTTCTGTTATTTGTATGTGTGTTTGTATGTGTATAGTCTTTTATCATCCCTTTAAAAGTTAAAGAAAGATTCATAGGCCGGTGGAGTGAATTAACACTTGCACCTTATCTAGCTTTACAATAGCTGTTTTCCTTTGAAGATAAGCTTTCTCTTTGAAACATATAAGGAAATCTAGTGGCAGGTACCTCTTGACTCCTTTCAATGTTTGATTAAAAATGCTTATTTGTGAGCAGTGACTGATTTTCAAGGGATTTTTTTTTTAATTAATGAGCTAAGTATTCTGGAAATTCCTGAAAATAATGCACACTGCACCCTACTAAGGAAAAAAAAAAAGGGAGGAGTCTGTTCTCATTAATAATTTTTTTAAAAGTTTAAAATAAATGAAAAAAAAATAAAAATAAAACCGTAGAAGTAATTGTTTACTCTAAGAAAATTTATTACACAAATTGCATATTTAATCAAAGTGTTTCCATACACCTTAAATTTGACATCAGCTACTGTGTCAGTCACACTGGCTAAATCTGGCATCAGCTCCTCTGATCCCTTACTTAAAAAGCACCATCACAGAGCTGTCAGGCATCCTCCAAAGGACATGAATAGATACTACAGCATTCTGTTAGCCTTTGCAGCCCTCTCTCCCTGGTCGTGGTTCCTCAAATTATTTACTAATTCAGAGTAAATCTGTGTTCTCCAGCAGACTGCACGAAGTAGAGTTCTTTAAATACTATGAAGTAAGCCAGAACACTTCTGTTACATGTTAGTTTTGGGGTTTTTTTTTCCATTTTTAGTTTTGTTCTGATTCTCCTACTCTGTATCCAAAAAGATGCTATTAAACAGAGCTTCCTTCAAGGCATGAAAACATCTCACAACTTTCATCTGTACAGCAAGCAATACAGAGGGCATGGAGGAAGAAATTATTATAAGCTAATATACAAGAATATTAATTAGTTTCTTATTTTCTTACACATAAAAATTCATATGTCAGGATTTTAGTACTTGCTGGAGAAACCTGTAGGGAGCTGCAGTGGGTCATGGTGTTAAAGAAGCTGTTGCCTTGTTAAACCCTCATTGTAATGAGAGGGAAAATGGGAAGCTCCAGGTGTCAGCCGGCTGTTGTGCGGCTTCTCTGTCAGCATTCCCCAGAGACTCCTCCATCAAAACCAGGAAGGCCAGACCTGACATTTGCATACCTCAAAAGAAAGCAGGACTGATTTCTTTGAGATGAAAAATCTCAATTAGTCTCCTTGTGTCACAATAAAAGGCACAAGTAACTTGAGTTTGCTTAACTGCCCAGGTATTTTTGGCCAAGGAGTGTTGACACAGGGTACTATGAGGTGCATTCTGAATATACATTCCAGCTAAAGTATTGGATACACTGCAGATAATTTTTTTAAAAATTGATCAAATAAGTGTAACAGCAGCAAAACAAAACCCTGATTTTGGACAGTAGAGCAAAAGATTCTTTAGGTAAGTAGTGATGAAGAAATCAAAATGGTATCTCAACCAGTTGCTGGAACCTGTATGCGTGGTCCTGTCTTGTTGTCATGTGTACTTCCATTCTGATGTCAGGTTTGGGGTTCTGGCAGTCAAGGAACCGTTGTTTTCTCATTGGTTATTACTATTTCTTAAACAGTTTGCTTGCTTGATTACCATTAACAAAGCTCTGTACACGTGCCCTGAATGCCAGCCTCTCATTGTGGAGGCTATTTTAAGGTGTAAAGCATTGTAGATATTGCATGTAGGGTTATTTTAGAAAGATGCTTGGGCAGTTATGATGGGTTCTAGCTGAAACCTGGCTGAAAAATTCTAAAGGAGAATAGGAATACAATTTTCTGAGGGATATTCTTTTTTTTCCCTTCGTTTGAGACAAGAGAAAGCAACCCAAACCAACTTTTTTTTTTGTTTGCTTTAAGCATTTTCACTTTATAGTGCAGATTAGCTAAGCAATCTACCATATGAACTGAGGAACTTCAAGCATGGCTGCTGTTCTTTCCATTGAAAATTCTTAGATTCTTAGTAGCGTTAATGATGATTGTATATTTCTCTCCGTAATCCATCTATCATTTTGTGCATTTGGGTTCTGCTGTCTTGTGGTTCTCAGAGTACCTTAAGGCAATGGAGCAGAGTGTGAAGGAAAACTGAGGGCAGTGTTAACTGCAACTATTTACACATGTAGCAAATGTTGTCTTGCTTTGCTACAGTCTGGTGAAATATGACTTAATCATCATGAATTTATCAAAGGATATGCAAATTTAGATACCGAATGGACCAGATTAAGTGAATAAACTAGATGGACAAAGTTGTTCTAGTGTATTACCAAAAAACGAAATGCTGTAGATGTTTGTCCAGTGCAGTCAAGGAGAGTTAGACTGTGCTTTTTTCCAATATAATGTATGAAGTGATATCATAGGTTTTTTTTGGTTAATGTGGTACTTGGTTACTGTGGATGTACCTCCAGTGAGCAGTGCCTATAAAGTGCTGGTAGCTTTCTGTTAGCTAAGAATCATTTGAGTTGACAGTAAAACAACTGAGTGGGGACACATTTTGTGGCAGTAGAGGACATAGTTGACTTTTTTCTGGTTTTAAAGAATTATTTAAAACCTAAAAATACGGAAAAGTTCCTAAGTTCTGATTTTTTGAAATGTGTCAATCATCCTGGTAGCTGTTGAAGCAGTGAGAGGGGTTGCCCTCAGGGGATAAGGGAGCACAGGCTGTTGCAGGGTCTGAGGTGAGGTTCTGACAGATGCATGTCTGGAACTCCAGCTTTCCTGGACTTTCTGGTCATATTCCTTTTGCTGTTAGCAAGAACTGACAAGGTCACTCAACTGAAAGTGTGGCTTAGACACCAGTTCATTTTGTATGAGGATTGGTCTGAATATTAAAAGGATCATCAGACATACTTTTACACAGTAAGCATTTTCACCCTTATCTGGTGGACGTAGGATATGTCTCCTAGAAAGGGACCATGACTCCTAAAAACAGTCGCTAAAATTTTTATTGGGCTGCAAAATAATTTATTTCTAAAAGTAAGTCACTCAACAATTAAGACATGGCTGAGTCCACATGAAGTACATTCACATCAGGTAGCTGCTTCTTCAGGGTGAGCTGGCTTGCTTTAGGGATGGGTGCATCTGTGGGATGGGGGATCAGTGTGCAGCTTTGCTGGAGAACATGCATTTCCTTGGCAAATTCTATATGCAATGTTGTAGTGAAGTCCTATGAATTGTGTCCAAACAGGTTTTTTTCAGACTTATGAGGAGGAACACATCAGCCAATCTAATGGATGTGTCTGTACCAGAGATTGATTTGAAAGAGCAAATTCCTGTACTTTTCTTTCTGCAGGGCTAAGTGAAAAGACTGGATTTATTCAAAGTATTAAATATGGGTGAATGCCCTCTAGGAACATGCTTGTTACTCTCCAGCTGCTAATTCAATCCATGAGATCAGACTCCGGCTAGTCCCAAATTACTGACTTTTTATGTATCCCTAATAATCACAGGGCTGTCAGAAGTTTCTGTAATTGAAGCTAAATGATATAACAGAGGAATAAATGTCCATAAAATGGTGTTTTAATATTTTAATATGTACTTGTCATTAGATAGTAGATTAAATTAATGCATATAAAACAAGCTAGTGTGTGTAAAGAGAGAGTATTTTCAGCAGAATGTTGATGGATTTTGGACTTAACTAGAACTTTTTAAATTATATTGGAGTAAGGGTTATATTTTCTAATGCATTATGGTACTTAATATCGAATAATACAGAAAATAGCATTTTTTAGATGAGAGAGTTCACCTTGACTCAAATGCACATAATTTTCAAGTAAATGAAAAAAGCCTAGATATAAAATTTTTAGAGAGAAAATATGCTTAGGAAAAAAGTATAATAGAAAGATTTTTTTTAATGTAAAGAATCAGTAAAGACTAAAATTTATGTCCTCTCTCTCTTTGTTCTTCAGCGCCTTGCTAAAGAAGCAGAGAAGTACCAAGCATCACATCAGTGGAGGGATGAGTTTGGGGTAAGCTTCAGTTTTTCTCTTTTTAACCTTCTTGGATTTTTCCTCTTTGAAATGTTAACTGTAGTCTTATAAATATGTTGTTTATGTATCTACTACAGAAAGGGTTACTGACTATGAATAGACAGTCTATTTAATTCAGTAAACAGAGTCTCAGTCAGGGTGCCTAGAGAATAAAATGAACTTTTCCCTTCAGAAGCTCCTAGGGAGCTTCACAGACCAGGGATGTAGCTCTGAGTTGTACACAAGACATCTGTTTGTTTTGACAGACAAGGAATGATTACAGAGAAGACATTTGAGTGATGGTTGCTATCAGTTAAAAGTGTGCTTTTCCCAAACACGAAAACAGAATCACAGAAAAGATTTTTACGAGTTGTCTTTTTCTTGTGTAAAGAGAAAAAAACAAAACAAAACAAAAAAAAACCCCACACAAGCAAGAAAAGCTTAATACAGAAGGATTTGGTTATCTTCATGACTTGGGAGTCATAGATATTTCTATAGAATCTCTTCCCATATTTTAATAACTGCATCTCTTCTTTCAACATTCTAGTACTGCTGAAAGAGGCCCCAGTCTGGTCAAACATTAAATTATCTTCTTTATTCATTTCAGCCTTTACTGAAAAAATAAATGACATGATTTTGAAATGTACAACCTTGATGTTTTTATTACCAATTTGGCTAAATTAATATTTTGCTGCATGATTATAAGCCTCTTAATTTTAGGCTATAGTTCCTGGCTAAGTGTCAAAATTATTTATTATGCCTTTATTCCATGTTCCTTCAGAAATAAAAGCAGATGGTACTTTTACACAATACTGCTGCAAACCTGGACTGTGTGTTCACATCCCTGAGAATCACTTAGCACACAGTTGAATGCACAGTGGTTTTCTAAGAATGTTGTTGTGCTTTAACCCCAGCTGACAAGGAAGCACTGCACAGGCACCTGCTCACTCCCATTCAGGGTAGGGAAGACAATTGCAAGAGTAAAAATGAGAAAACTCATGGGTTGATATAAGGACAGTTTCATAAGTAAAGCAAAAGTTGCATGCAGTAGCGAAGCAAAACAAGGAATTCCTTCACCACTTCCCATGGGCAGCCAGGTGTTCATCCATCCCCAGGAAAATGGGGCTCCTTTGCCCTTCATGATGATTTGTGAAGACAAACACCATCCCTCCAAAAGTCTACCCCTTTCCTTCTTCTTCCTGCAGTGTTATACACTGAGCAGGGTGCTGTATGGCATGGGATATCCCTTGGGTCAGCTGGGGTCAGCTGCACACCCCCAGCCTCCTCCCTGGTGGGGCAGTGTGAAAAACAGAAAAGGCCTCAGCTGCACGAAGACACTCCTCAGCAATAAAAAATAAAAACAAACAAACAAACAAACCAAAACCACACCAGAATTATCAACACTTTTCCAGAACAAATCCAAAATATAGCCCATGCTAGCTACTATGAAGAAAGTTAGTTCTAACCCAGTCAAAACCAGCAGAAATGTTCATTCTGATTCAGTGTTACTCAGGCACTTGAAGATCTGAAAACAGACAAAAAAGCTGGTAAGGTCAGGCCATGTAATTCAGAGAGGAGTGACTGACTTGAGGAGTACAGAGAGTCTGGACACAGCCTGAATGCTTTTAACTGTGCTCTCTGCACAGGCACAGCCTCCAACACGCAGTAAAACACACAATGCATATTCCGTGGAGATGCTGTAACAAGAATGCTGCAGCGACCTTTTCTGCTAATCTGTCTCTCTTGTGACTAGGAAACAAAACCTGCAGGCTTGATGGACTCAGTGCAGAGCTGTGTGAATACAGTCAGAATCTCATTCTAACCATTTTGCTTCTGCACTATTTTGTGGCATCATGTCAACACCGCCTCAGCTTTTGTTTTGCTTTTTATCCATTTTTTTTTCACAGTACAAACCAGTCATACCTAAGAGGTTTCAGGTTTTATCTGAGTTCATTGCCAAGGAGACATCTCAAAATAATTTGGAAATGTGATTTTATATTGATGTTGTAGTTCAGGGAGGGACTATGGTCAGTATTGAAAAAAAAAATGTAGTTTGATTTATAATAAAGTAACTGCAAGCTGAGATTGTACTTTACTGTTTTGGATTTGGATCAGAACAGTGTGCACCATATAATAACCTTGACATTAGGTTATGCAATTAAATTTCAAATAAATGTATTAAGCCTCTTATAATTTAATTTGTTCCATTTTTGCCAGAAGTAATCTTTCTTCTCTTCTGGCCTACTTTTTAGAAAATGCCTTCTCAAATTAGTTTGCACACAGATCTTTATGATAAACTTAATTTTCACTGGAAGAATCATTCTCCTAATGGCTGTGATGGAAAATAGAAGATAGACTGTAAAACTTTCTGCAGTTAGAGGTTCTTAAAGCTCTTCTGATAGCATTTTTAGTGGTCTATATCATGCTGCATGAGGTTCATTTCTCATCCAGGATTTAGGTTTGGATGATGAAAGCCCTTCCAGCAGCATTGCACATGAGTCACTGTAGATTGAAACTCATGGGACAAGCTATTTCTGCTTCTAATGAGCTTGTGATCAGCAATGTCCTTGACAGTCAGATTGCAGCTGAATAAAAGCCTATGGAGTTTTCAGGAGAAAATATCACAAGCATTCCTCCTGGGGGAGTGTATATGGGCTGACTTGAGTGGAACATATGCAAAAAAGGAAGGGCAAAGAAGGCTGACTGTGAGACCAAGGTCTGTACAGAGCTACAAGGGATGTGTCAATCAAAAAACCACCAGGGTGCCTGGTCTAACACCTTATTCCAAATATGAGTGGGTTGTGCACAGTTCACAGCAAAAGAAACGTGCAAGCATTAATGATTTAATTTTTAGATTAATGTCACCTTATAATAAAAATTCAGCATATTAGATATGGTCTTTTGAAATAAGCTACTACAGGAAAAAAAAAAAGATTCACTCCCACAGACTATTTTTTTTTAAATTTCACCTAATAATCTAGTGTAAAGACCACCCAAATTGTCTGAAGTACATTTGTTTTTCCTTTATAAAAATAGTTAGGAGACTAAACTATTTACAGACATACAGATCCACGTCTACTAAAATTCCTTTACTATTTCTAATTGAATAAGAGTATAATTTGTTCCAATATTTTAGGTACAATGGTGTATTAAATTCCAACTGATTCAAGCAGACCAAACAATTAAAAACAAAACAGAAAACTTAAATTTTGAGTCTTTTATAAATCACAGAATCACAGCACGGCTCAGATTGTAAGGGACTTTAAAGTTCATCTTGTTCTGACCCCCTGCCATGGGACACCTTCCACTATTCCAGATTACTCAGAGCCTCATCCACCCTGGCCTTGAACACTTCCAGGGAACTTCTCTGGGAAATCTATGTCAGTGCCTTATCACCTTCACAGGAAAGAATTTCTTCCTAGTGCCTAACCTACCTTCTTTCCATTTCATAGAGTCATAAATGATGCTGAGTTTGAAGGGACCCATTAGGATTATAAATTCCAACTCATGGCCCTGAACAGGACACCCCAAGAGTCACACCCTGTGCCTGAGAGTGTTGTCCAAACTCTTCTTGAACTCTGTCAGGCTTGGTGATGTGACCCCTGCCCTGTGGAGCCTGTTCCCCAGCTATGGGGGAGCTCTGGGGGAAAAAACTGTTCCTAATATCCAACCTAAACCTCCCCCAGCTCAGCTTCAGGCTGTTTCCTTGGGTCCTGTCATGGTCACAAGAGTAGAGACGTCAGTGCCTGCCCCTCTGCTGCCCCTCATGATGTTGTTGAAGACCACACTGAGGTGTCCCTCAGTTTCCTTTTCTCCAGGCTGAACAAACCCAGTGGCCTCAGATGCTCCTCCTAAGCATTCCCCTGGCTTTTCTTTAGACATTCTCTAAGATCTCAATGTCTTTTTTATATTGTGGTGCCCAAAACTGCCCCCAGCACTCGAGGTGAGGCCACCCCAGTGCCTGGCTGCTGATGTTGTGCCTGATGCCCCCCAGGACAGGGTTGGCCCTCCTGGCTGCCAGGGCACTGCTGACTCATGTTCAACTTGCCGCTGACCAGGACCCCCAGGTTCCTTTCCACAGCTGCTTTCCAGCCTCTCATTCCCCAGTCTATAACACATGCACGGTTGCTCCATCCCAGGTGCAGAATCTGGCACTTGCCCTTGTTACACTTGATCAGGTTGGTGGTTGCCCATCACTCCAGGGTACTGAGGTGTCTCTGCAGGACCTCTCTGCCTCTGAGGGAGCAGACAGTTCCTTCCCAGTTCAATGTCATCAGCAAATTAACTTAGAATTCCTTTGAGCACTCCATCCAAGCCATTAATGAAGGTGTTGAAGAGAAGCAGGCTGAGGATGGAGCCCAGTGGGACCCCAGCAGTGACAGGTCCCCAGCCTGATGTCCCCCCATTCACTGTCACCTTTGTGGCTGGCCCAGGAGCCCGTTGCTCTCCCACTGTGTAACTCAGTTATCCAGCTGTGAGCTGGACATTTTGGAAATCTAAAATGAGTTAAGAGCATGTATCTTACATATTTACTATAGTATAGCTAAGTGACAAGAAAAAATATAATTGTGGATATGGTATTTTTCACTGATAATTAAATAGCAAAATACTTTTGGAAATGACTGATTAATTTACTAAAGGTACAAAGTTATTCTAAGTAATATTAATTAATAATAGTAATTAAGAATATCAAATATCTTCTAAGTAAAAAAGGGAAATAAAGAAATATTGGATTGTGATGTGTAATTTCCTGATGAAGCACAAAGTTGGTTAAAATAGTTGAACTGTAGTTTACTTGTATGGCCCAAGAATAATACTTACCTGTTAGAAAACTATTAGGTTCTAAGAGAGTATTTGTGAAGTTTATGAAGGCAAATCAAAAGTGCTTAGCTTCAGGCAAATGGAGAAATCCCATTCTCTGTTTCCTACTGCATTGGTACTGCCCAATTCCCCAGCTGCCTGTACAGCTGAAGGAATTAAGCCTGAATATTTTAGATTAAAGCAGTTGCAACTCAGAGGTACAAACCAATAAATCTAAATGAAACAGCCTTGTCAGTTTGAAATTTCTTGTACACTACAGATAGAAAGGGGGATGCTTTTGACAGTTGTGATTGTCCAATTATTTTTCTGAGATAGAGACTCATGAAAAAAATATGTGCAAGCTGAAAGAATGAGAGAATTCTGTACTAAATAATTGCTGTTATTCCCCAAATGAATCTTCTACAATTACATTTGATACCACACTTGATTGCCTTGCAATGGTTGGTTAACTAAGGCAATTTTGTTTCCAGTTGGGTTGCTGTATTAATTGTACTTACACATGTAAAAACATAAGGGATATCTCATTGGTATTTTAAAAGGGGAGTCTGTATGGATGGCCTATTAACATCCACTTATTAATATGGAGACTGAAACTCAAACTTTTAAGACTTAATTATCATATAAAAATGCCACATGAAAAATTCTTTCAATATACTTTATCTTTTAAACAGTAATGTATTTTATTTTCTTCTCTGTAAATGATGTTTTTCTAACTCTTGGTAATTTTGAGACAGCATTTTCTCCAATGATAATATGTGGGCTGGTGTTCATGTACCAACTGGGGTTAAAAATAATGACAGAAGGTCATGGGAGTATTACTTTGGAATTATGGTTTGTTTGTTTATCTTTTACTAGTAGAAATTTTGGCTGCATAAAACTGTAGTGAAAAGTTGTTCAGCAAAGAAACAAAAGATGAAAAGGAGAACTAAGATAAAACAAGTTTCCTGTCACCAGAGTTGATCCAAGCAGTGTCCTGCAAGAGCAGAGCAGTAGTAGGTGTCTCTGTTATATTTTGCAGTTTGAAGATTTTCAGGACTGTCTGTAGTTTATTGTAGATGTTACAAAAATGCTAAAACACTGTATCACAA
>NW_005054577.1:19638-23937 GCF_000277835.1 Geospiza fortis
TGGCATGGTTTCATTATAAAGAAGCAGTTTACTAAACATATTTTGCCTCTTGAAAGAAGGAAAACTCTGTGAAGAAAACAAGCTAGAATCCTTTATCTCTCATCTCTTCAGAGATATGATACCGTTCTCTGATGGTCTGTACCTCTGATAATTCTCTTTTGTGCAAAGAGCATCTGTGAGAAATGATGCAGCTGAGATTTGGCACCAGAGCTGCAGTACAGGGAACCTGCCCTCACAGGTGCAAAGTAGGTGTGGGATCCTTTCCTAGTAAGTCATGGATACTTTATAATTTTGTGAAAGTTATAATACTAAATTACACTTTATAATTTTATGAAAGTTATAACACTAAACACCAGCAAAGTATCAAAACTCTGTATCTTCACACAGAGCTTTGATCCAAAACTGAGTGAGAGAAATCGTCCATAGATTTTGATTCATTTTGGATAATGCCTCACATTTCTAAAGCCTCTGTGATTTGAAAAAAAAACCCATCCAAATGATCAATTTAAATGGACAGGTTCTAGGGAGGACAATATTTTATTCTCTGAAGGGCTATGTGCCGCCTCTTCTGTGACCTGTAGCCTTCATTTGTGTATAATTTAAATTAAATGTGCCCTATCTCACTGAAAGGAATTAAGTACAATTCTCCTGCCAGTGATTGCATTTGGACATTTTTCTACCCAGGGCATGAATTTCTGTGTGTGTACACTGAGAGTAATAAGAAGGTGAGGTAAAGAAGAAATAAGGATAAATACTATTTACTGAAATTGGGTGGGTTTAAGGGTTGTTCTGGTGTTTAGCTGATGTTTATCAAATCACTTACACCTTTTTGAGTCATGGAAATTCACTGTGAATGTTCCAGAAACAAACATTTCTGCATTTCTCTATAATATTTTTCAAAGTGAGACAGGAGACACAATAGTTACAGCCTTTGGAACACACTGACTTCAGCTTCCCAGGATCTCCATCATCAGTAAGGAGAATTTTATTTAAGTGTAGAAATCAACTGAGAACATGTCCATGCTGAAGCCTCTTTGGAGATGTGGCATAAGCCTCACCAGATTAGTGCAGAATTTGTCTGGCATTCCCTCCTGGGAACAAGATCCCTCTGTTTGCTGCCTGTCCCCAAGATCCTGCCCCCTAATGCTTGAATTCTTATTTCAAAAAGTCTCAGTGTGCCTTCTGGTTTACAAATATCTAGCAGGTACTAGTTAGATAAAAGAAAAAACATCTTAAAGGAAATTAAAAAAAAATCTGAGTCATTAGAAATCTTTTTAAGAGTAGAGTTGCTTGCTACCTTGCCTGGAGGTTTATGACTTCCTAGAGTCTCTCAGATGAGTCTTTCACTCTAGAAATCATTGATTGTCCTCTAAAACATGGGCTGCCATAGGACAGCTCCTCCATGCTTCTCTTCCATTATATATCTGACACAATCCTGTATGAGAATTGCACCAATGAGTGTTAGTGTGATTAATCATACTGGAATCCTTGAATCCTTTCTTTCTTTTTCATGCTTTATGAATTTTAAACCGATTAGAGAGTTGATGAGGAAGACAGTGATAGCAGTGCAATAAGAATTAAGATTATATATAAGCAGGGATATCAAATGTGTAGCTATGGAGGAGCTAACTTTTGTTGATGAGGAAGACAGTACAATCAGAATTAAGATTATAAGCAGGGATATAATATGTGTAACTATAGAGGAGCTAGCTTTTGGTCTTTAGATACTGGTTATTTACCACCTCTTACTATGCTTTCCTTCAGTAAAGGAGTGTAACTTTATAATATAAATCATTGCACAGATCTCATCTGTGCAGTGAAGTGCTGCACTGGTTGGAAACTTGCCAAAAAAGCTTTTAGAGTAGAGCAAAGAAACACCTTCAATCACTGTTGAGGGCTTTCAAGCATTCCATTTTATCTAAAAAATCAAATATGTTAAAGACATCTAACACACTTTTTTTACTTATTGACCAGGCAACTCATTTAAAAAATGTGCAGCTTCTGAAAGAGGTGGAGGGAAGGATCTAGGTAAGAAGAAAAGAAAGAAAGGTGTGATTTCTATTATTAAGCTGCCATACGTGTGCATTATCACCTTCATTTTGAATGAGGCTTTAATGTGCTTTCAGAACAAACACCTTATTAAAAGCAAGACATACTATTGTATTCAATTTATTAACATCCTGTAGGTCCTTCAGTTTAAAACTGAGAAGTACAATATGCCAAGAAAAGCTTTTGCAGGCTGCTATTGTGCACATTTTCTAAGAGTTCATTGAATCAGATGAAGCTAACTGGTTTTTTTGATGTTACCTTTCACCCTCACATTCAGTTCCTGGGATAAGTAATTCATAGCACTGTTTTACTGCCTTTGGTGAATAAGTAAAATCAATTAGAAATGGACCTCAAGGATGCTGTTTAGTTTGTCTCTAAGCTTTTTTGTCAAATATTTTAATTTCAAGACTAACAATTTAATATTTTCTGTGATTTATCCTTGCCAGTATAACTAGGACATGGCTAGTTTCCTCACTTTCCCAGGAAAACTCATTTTCCTGTTGGTTGTCATGTATTATTCTGACCCTTTTTACACTGAATTTAGGAAATGTGCCAATGTTTTGGAAAAAGTATTTACCAACCTAACTTTGCTGTCAATATCTACAATTTAGAAGAAGGATTTTTTTTGTTGTTGCCTTTTTTTCCTTTTGTTTTTGTTGTTGTTGTTGGTTTTGACCTTTTTTAATTTAAAACTAAAAAACTCTGACTGAATATGCACAGGAAGTTTATCAATGGTGTAAGACTCAAATATGGCTTTTCATAATGGAGTCAGATTTCTAACTTTGAGAAATTCAGAAAATATTACACACAAAATATTTGGTTCTTACTTCAGAGAAGGAATTCCTTTCATAATAGCAAACCTTAGAGGGTTTTTTGGGGTTTTTTAGTGAAATAAAACCCAAATATTTTTTAAATATTTCCTGCCAGAAAGAGCAAATACTGTGAATATGTGTATATGGAATTCTACATGTGTTATTTCATACTAAAAATAGAACTTTTCTGAAAGTCTGAGCTGAATGGGTTGGATTTTTTGAGATGGAGATATTTGTGGGTTTCTTAACTCCATTTACTTCTTTTTTTTTTCAAATTACAAAACCAGTGGTGTCATGCAGGTCTGATATTTTACCTTCTTTTCTCCCAAGATTCCTGCAAGATGCCAGATGAAAATTCAGCTTATCTTTGTCAAAGCTTATTACCTTTAGAAAAGGACCTAAGAGGGGAGTTGGAAAATTTCCATATTTAAAAGTTTGTAGACCTCTACACTCCCAAGAAGCCCTGTTCCTTGAAAAGAAGCTTGTGCAGTAGATGTGAACAGAAAATGTTTGATATCTGCACTCTTTTGCAGTTGCAATACTGTAGAAACTTCCATAGGTTTTTCATTTTACATAGACTTTGAAATGCTCTGGGAGTGCAAGACAATCTTATTATTAAGAGCTGCATTTTGCTCAAGGGATTTGGGAATTCTCAGCTTTCCATCTCCTGAGTATAGTGTAATTCTCATTAGAATTTAAACAAAAGGTGCAAGTGTCTCTTTTATGTCCTGCAAATGCTGATGTGTGATTGAAATAGTCAGATATTTCTGTAGACTTGGACACAAAGCAAGAGATGTACATAACACAGAGCAGAGCAATTCTTCAACATTAGCAATATCCTAACCTGTGCTAACATCATGCAAAGAAATGCTTAAAAATTCTACCTGATTTGACTAGAAATGTAGCTGTTAAGCATTTGCTTTGTTTTTTCCCACTTAATTCTTGCTATAAGCACATAAGAACTCTTTAAATAAATACACAAACTCTAGGTCTCATTGAAGGGGCAATAGGATTTAGCAAGTCTGAAGAAGCCTGGGCCAGCTCTGTGACTGTGTTTGATGAGTTTATAGAACACACTATCATTCTGTTTTAATTTTCCCATTCATTAGTCACAAATTATATTGCACTGAAATACTGTGAATTTGTAACTTTCTTGAAAATGTGAGAATAAATATAAAAATGATAAGACCAGATCCTTGCATTTAAAAATGGGTGAATAATCCCTGATGAATTATTAATTCAGGTAAGATTGTCTTATTCCTTTGGGCATTACCACCTCTCAGGAGGGTAACTTCAGTTTTGCATTTCTTCAGGGTTACACAGGAGTACAGTAAAACTCAGAGGGTTGGCTCAGTTGATATTTTTCTGTGCTTGCACAAAGTTCTGGTGTTTTCACCTCATAAAACTTCTTGTGCTTTGTCTGTGAGGTTTTTTTCCC
>NW_005054577.1:23958-60440 GCF_000277835.1 Geospiza fortis
GCAAAAGTTTTCTACCAGACTGAATATTCTCCTTTTAGGCAAGTTTCATTTAATTTCCTGTGGCATCATAGTTTAAATGACCTTTAGACTTAAGGTATTCTAAATTATCATAGAAGAAGTTTTGCCATAGCACTTCCCCACCTTTCAGATAGAACATTTCAGTTTTATTTTACCAGTATTTGCAGATATTTTCTGCTAAAGCTGTGTTGCTGTGAAAGAAGGTAGTTTGGTTTCTTTTCATTTTTGCTAAGAGATATCAGCAAAAAACCCCAAAAGCTGGATTAAGACTGAAGGATTTTTTTGTTATTTTTTTTTCAAAAACATGTCATTATTATATTTTTTAATCCCAAGTGATGGCTGCCATTTCTTATGCTGATGGTTGACTTGTTTTCCTTATTATAGGGATCATACCGAATGGGTGATTTAATTCCAAATACTTCCAGTCTCTCTCAGTCTCTAATGTTTTGGGTCTGCATTAATTACATCAGGACTTGTAAGAGTATGTGAGCATATGAAATCTGCTGAGATGATTTTGGAGGCATGCAGAAAGCCAGACAGGATGTTACCTCCTAGAGACCTGCCAGATGAGTTGAGAAGGGTTCCTGGTGCATGGTTGGGTGTCTTGGGGGCAGCTGTAACAAGCACAACATGGATGAAAGCAGAGTGTGTTCAGAATTGGTCTGGGTTTTATTTTGAAACACTTACATCATATTCTCTTTGAAGAATAAAGCATGGTCTATCCTAAAAAGCCCCATGGTTACACATCAGTAAGCATCCTGTGTCAAGAAAAAGCACCAAGACGAAATATTGTTCAAGATAAAGTTTTATTTACAGCAATAGATACTTAACAGTTTCAGATAAATTAACCTTGAAAACTGGAAGGCAAGATCCATAAGTTTAGTAAATTCTTCAGACATTCAACTAACAGTAGGAGGGATAATATCCTACAATTTATGTGAAAATATTTACAATTTTATGAACTATAGTTATGGTCACTATATTACAATATTGTGAACTATGAATGATGCTTTTATAAAAAATAACTATGACATGGACAGGACAGGACTTCCTTTACCATCAGTAGGTTTTACTGAAATTATAATACTGAAATTATAATACTGAAATTATAATAATTCACTGAAGTATTTACAGGTACTAGTAAGAGTGCAGCAGTGCAAATCCATCTATCTAATTGAACTTGTGTGTGTTTGTCAAGAATAGGATGCACTTAAGTCATTCAACTCCTCATGTAATCTCTATACTCATAAGAAAATATTAAGATAAATACAACTGAATTAATCAAATTCTTTTATGTCTGCATGAGCTCTAGAATACTATATTTTCAAGAGCTTTAAATGTTTTAATATGAAACAGAGAAAATAGTCTTCTTTATTGCTTTTAGATAATGAATTAAAGCTTACAGATATCTGAGATACTAGATATGCTTTTCCCTATTGCTCAGTGTTCATAAACAACATTTAGGTGGTATTTTGAGAATCAGACACATTTTAAGATTGTGCTGGGCCTACTTAAATGGGTGGGAGTTATTTATATGCAGATATCAATTGTATAAATTTTCCTCTGTGTTTATACTTACACATGTATTTATATTTATATTTGAGAGATATTATATATCCCCCAATGAGATCATCTGATAGTGTTTGAGCATTTATGTCTATGAACAGGAACACACTTTTAGCTGAGTCTTTTGGAGGTCTACAAAGGACTAACTGGTGGGCTCAGATACTTTGAGTATCTCAAATTTTTAAACTAGTATGTGCCCATACTTTTGAAATTTTACTTCTTTCATGTTTTAAACCCCAGGAATGTTTAATATTCAGTGTGAACAGTGTCTTTGTGGCTTACTGAAGAAAAGAATTCCTGGCCCTTGGGGTCAATTTGTACAGTTGGCTGATGCTCAGTCTGTGCAGGAACCCATGGTTTACTCATGTCTGTGATTTTCAGTTCATAACACACAGCCTGTGCTGCTCTCATCAGGATAGTGGGGTTCAGCACAGTGCTGATAAAAGTGTCAGATCATTGGACAAGTCCTTAGAGGTATTTGTAGTACATCAACTGCTGAAATAATTTTGGAGGACTTTTCTAGGCAGAGAGTGGCTAATTTAGGATGTTTTCTGATCAAACAGTTTTCTGGAGCTGTAAGAATTATCAGCCGATCACGTTCAGTAAACTTCTATAGTGAAACTAAAAGAAAATAATCTCTAGCAAGGTGGATTGCAAAGTTTTTAACATGAACTGTGTAAAATGAGAAGAGGGAAAGGGAGGCGAAAGATGACTAGGAAATTTTGGCTGTTGCCAAAGTGGTCATTGTTAACAGCTGGGACTGGAAACAGTTTGGAATGACTGCTTTGCTGCAATAGTCTCTGCCCTTCTCCCCAGTTTTCATTGCTGTGTCTTCTGTGGGTGTGCTCATGGCACCATCATTGACAAGACATTTTGCAGCATTCCTTCTTCTTTTCCCATTAGCCTGAGTTTCCCAAATCCCTTTTTAAACATTTGTAGTTTCTCCCTCTTGTGCTTTCTGCAATCTCAGCTCACACTTCTGTAGTACTGTGTGGTGGTGCTGTGGAGAACTGAGCTGAGATAGTTTTAAGCAGCTCAGCATAAATTTCAGGGAACAAAATGATGCATTTCTTCAAACTAAAGTCAGTTTAATACATACTTTGCATTTTACTTCATTCTGTCTTCTTCACTGTGATCTTCCAGTGCTAAGCTCTTTTTGCAGTACTCTTGGTTAGGTTTGCAGGAACTTTTCTGTCTTAACAAATACCTGCCTTCATTTCATTTTTCATTTTAACAAGAGAGAGCTATTTTGCTTGTTCAGAATTTCTCACATTGTCTCTTTCTTCACATTTTCACACTTCTGTGATATATCTGTCTGTCCACCTTGAATTTTAAAAAAAAGAGATGAATTTCAAAGTGCTGATTTATATGAGAATTTGAAAGTGAGCAATGCAGTGTAAGGGCCCAAACTTACATGTGTTACCATAGACTCTGATGGGAATGATAAAATGCTGTAAACTTAGAAAGTCTCTGCCTAGAATAAGATTCATCTGTATAAAATTTAAAATATTTTTTTGAATTGTGTGCTGTTGTTGAACTAAAAGGATGTGCAAATCCATAGCTAGATGATTCCTTCTCTGAGTTGTAAAGCCCAGGACTGTTCCCAAGGAAAGATTGCTGTTCTCTCCATCCCACTGACAGCCAGCAGCCATCAGTCTGGCTTTCAAAGGTTTCTCTCTATTTCTTTGCAGTTTGTGGCATAAGCATCAAATACTTGATGAATGAAAACCCTTGGTGTGATCCATGTAAGGAAACACAAACCCCTTTTCATTTAGTGCTGTTGTTAAAATGGAGAATGAGAAACATAACAGCAAGATATTGACAGAACTCTTAAATCCTGTTTCTTTTCTGCATGACTTCCAGTATACCAGTGTAACATCCATAATTAAGAGGGAAAATAACTTGGTTCTATTTTTTTTTATATGAACCTTTTGCTTGTAGTGATTAACTAGAAAAGTCTTAATCATTTCATATTAAATAGCAAAAGGAATATTTTCCAGCTGCTGGCTTGTCTCATGCTACTGAACTACTTCTGAAATAAGGTGTGCTCCTGAAGCTTTGCTTTATTGCAGTGATTGAGTGCACAAAACATGCACAAAACAGCTGCCAAAGCTGAATAATTAAATTATGATTCCTTCTGTTCTGTATTAATTAGGTGAGCTTGGGATAATTCTTAGAACCTGATAACTGCTGTCCAGAGTTGCTTTCTTTTTACGACATCAGAGATAGAGGAAAAATAATTTAGATTAAAGTCTTAAGAAAGATTTGTGTTTATAGGAGTCCCATTAAAACAACAGTCAATATGCCAGACATTTGTTACATGGGTAAGCCAAAGCAATCTGAAAAGAAAACATAGCTTGACATGTTTTAAGCTTTATTGCCTTTTGTAAAGGCACTTTTCACATTTAGGAGGAAATTAACAGATTTGGTTGGATTTTTTCATAATTTTCATGAGAATTGTCTAAGATGAGTTATAGCAATTGTTTCGGGGATTTTTTTTTTTTAATGTTGTAACTCTCTGGGTTTAAGGACACATTTTAAGTGATTGAATAAACTCAGTGAAGGATTGATCCAGACAGGGAAGGAAATCAGTGCTTTTAAAAATATTTGAGGTCATTAAAATTACAAGTCAGTGTCAGCATTGTAAAACATGATCCAAATTTTGGATCATACTTTCATAATTTATATATGAAAATTAATTTTTCCTGTGTTACACAGTGTTGTTACCACATAGAAGTATCCTAAAGCCTTCTTATATTTTAGTTTTTACATGTGGATAAAAGAATAAATGAAAAGCTGTGTAAGGCTCTCTACTGTTGCAATTTAAGGAAAGTTATTCAAAATGTTGGCATTTCACTACTCCAATGAGATTCTTAAAATGCATTTATGTTATTTGTGTACTATTGCTTAGAATTTAGTTACAGTGACTCTTTGTGTGATGTATTTCTTGTATTTCTTGTGATACACTTTTTTTTTTGTTGGTTTGCTTTTTTTTTGTGAAGATAAGCCTTGAATTATACACACTTTAGCCACTCTCATGGATCACCAAGAAGCTACCCTCGAGTTTTTACTCCATTGTAGTGTCATATGCCTAAAATTTTTTTCCTTTTTGTAACTGCTGATTGCGGCATTGCTAAAATTGGTCTTATTTGGATAGAATAATGGCTAGAACACAGAAGAAATGTAACAAATGCACACACATTTATTTGGGGGAGCAAATTCTACTAAATGTTTGCCTCTTGATTTGTAAAAAAATAATTTTCTCAGGAGCTTTTGAAGATTTGTTGGAGTTGGAGAACTGGCATATTTTCTCTATTCGGTTATGATAGTGCAAGTGGTTCCTTGCATCCCAGCACCTACACAGATATGAATTCAGAATGACAATTTCTTGTGAATCCAAAGGAAATTTATGTCCAAATCATTTAACTGGGCTCCTGTACTCTACTTTTTGCACTATTTACAATATAAATAATGTGCAATTAGTATAGAAATTTTTTTAAATTTTTATTCTATTTTATATTTTTTCATCAACTAGTAGCGCTGAATAAATTATAATAAACATACTTTGTCCTTTAATTAAACTGATCAGATAGTGTGATATAGAGGTTAATTAGCTGCTAACAAATTAATTTCATTTTCCCACCTGGAAATCTGGTTTGTAATCACTTGCATTTTTCCTTATAAAAAGAAGTTGCTTATACTTTGAGGAAGCTATTGTGATGAGAAAATTAGCAGTTTCCTGGACCTTTTAGAAGAAATTATTTTCCAAAATTAAAATGGATTTAAAATATTTTTGTTTCTCTGTCCTCCTCGGTTTTGGCTTAGAGCACTGGAGGAAGAATGAAGAGGATGGTTATTCCTATCTCTTTATATATGTAGCTGGTTCTTTAAATTAAATTTAAAGCTGGTTCTTTAAGTTTGGTAACTCCAGAAGAGTCTCCTTATGATTTCCTTTCCTGGTCATTTGTCACTCATGCAAGTACATAAAATCCTAGGTTTTACTATGAATCAAAATACCATTCTTGAGAATAATTTTTCAGCTTGACTAACTAAAAGGAGTCAGTCTTTGATATAGAGAACTATACCAAAGAATAATATCAATGTGGTTTTGCAACTTTAAATTTTCAGTCACTAATTTTTTTATTCCTGCATGAAGTATTTGGCCTTTGTTGTTTTGCAACCAAAAAAATGCTAAATTGTTTGCCACATTTAATTTGCTTAGTTTACCAGTTGCACTAAAAAATTGAAGTAAATTAAATAAGTCCCCAAAATGAAAAACAATTCATTAAAAATATAGACTGTACTTACCAGTAGGCAAATTTCCAAAATTCCATTGTTATATTAGCAATTATCTGCATGTCCAACAAAGATTGTTGTTTGACTGCAGGCCATTGAGCCAAAGGATGTCTTTATGCAGAAGTTTTTTGTGGAGTATGCTGTATTCTTCCAGAACAGACATCTCTGTAGATTTTGATTTGGGTGTGTGTTTGTCTGACTTGCATTTCTCATCTTTTGGGCTCTATTACATCTAATCTCACACGTTCAACTACTTTTGACTTTTAATTCTATGTCAAAGTCAATTAGTAGTTGGAATGTATTCTTAAATTTTTTAAAATGAAGTTAAATATTGTCCTGGCAGCTTAAGTAGTCTAATGGCAGTTTCTAACAGTTATTCTTACACTTAAAAATACCTTAAAATTGTGGAAATTTTTTTACATGAAGTTTCACCTATTTTTTTTTACAGTTTATGTGATGAATTCTAGAGATCTGAGGACATAAGTACTCTTTCTAATATTTGTTGTCCTTCTTTTTGAGATTATGCAGGTACACCTTAGCACTCTTCACTGTTTCCATTTTTTTGAAGTAAATATATAATGTAGCATAATATAGACAGTGAGGCAAAAAAAACCCACAAAAAACCAAAACAAAACTCCTACTTCTTGTACCCTGTGAAAACTAGAAGGGTTTCCCCCTGTGATCCGAATATGATATTAAAAAACCTTCTTACTCAGCTTTACTAATTATAATTTGCACAAGACAAATTAAATCAAGTGTGGTTAAATTCAGCACATAATCAGATATTGTCACAGTGAGCAGAAGGGCACAAGGAAATGTGTCACTGCGAGGGTCAGGCCTCTGAGGGGACCCAGGAGCAGTTGGGTGACAGCTCCACCTTTGCTCACGGAGATGCTGAGACCTGCCCTCGTCACAGCACTGGTGGTTGGCAGAGCCCAGCCTGGGGTGTGTGGGGTGTGAGATACCTAGAGAGTATTTATGCTGGAATCTCAGATATTTCAAAAGTTTCTTCCAAGTTTAGACTTCAATGCGCTCTTTCAAGATCTCAGTTTTTGACTCAGACCACCATCAATGCTGCCATCTATAGATTCAGTCTCAGATCAAAAATCCTCAGAATCCATGTCAAGAGCTTGAAAAAATATCTTTCCTATAATGTATTTTTATCTGGATTCTCTATGTGTATATTACACTTACCTAACATCTTTTTAAATGAGTCCTGCTGTTGAGCATGCAGGTGATTGATAAATTACTCATTTTATTTATCACTCTGATGCTTCTGTGAACGGTCAAGTGACCCCCTCATGAAAACTGTCAGTAAATTTTGGAGGTTTCCAGATTGATAATTTCAGCGAAGGAATTACCTGTAAATGAAGGCTGAAAAAGTTGATCTTTCTCACCATTTAAAAGAAAGAATATTCTATGACAAAGAGTGTGCAATACCTTTATTGCTCCTTTATGTTATTTCCTGTAATCTTCACCTTCATGTTTTCATTTCAATTATTAGTCTCAGTGGAATCTTGAGAAAAGTCCTTTACACAAATCTGATGAAAAAGGCTTATCATAAATTATAGTGCAGACCTGGAAGGTTTTAATTAGTCTATGAAATTTAATATTCTGACAAAGCAGTTATTTAATCAAATCAAGTTTGGGGGAAAAATGTCTAATCCAAGTAATTCATTTGTCCATATTTTGGGTAATATAGTGACCTATTTATTGATAGAATATTATTTCACAGTTTTATTTTTTATTTTAATAATTTTATTTTAAAATATTCTATGTCTAGTTTTCATGTTTCATTTTATTATAAAAATATTCTATGCCCAGTTTTCATGTTTTAAATGAATTTACAATTTCTTGCAGCCCATATTTAGGCACTGTAAGTGCATGCATACACTATAATTATAATTGCAACTGGTTTGCTGTATTGCCTGAAATTTTGTTCACTTTAAGGACAAGTGATAAATCAGTACTTTTACATATGGATACTGAAGGGAAAAAAGAAGTTATTAGCAGCTAAGCTCCTTATTTTATATGTGTCATTTCACCTATGTAAAATCACAAAGCTGTAACAAAAGAGATAGTAGTAGCTGACATTCTTTCTTTTTTTTTTTCCTCTTGTGTTTGCAGGCTTTTATTCCCTGACATTATCCTCTTTACAAACAGATGTAATTTTTTATGTGTGGTAGGCCATATTTAGCTTTCTTTTCTGAGGTGTCTATTGTGCCTTAAACTGCATGTCAGACTATATAAGGGATTAAACTAAAACTGTCTGGATTATTTTTCATAGAATTTGTAAGGATGGGTTTAAACCTTAATTACCCCAAAGGTATTAGAGTGAACTTTTTTAATACACTTCTTTATCCAAGGGGATACAAGGATTTTTTTTTAAAATTAAAACAGGTGTTTTGTGAACACTTAATGAAATGCTTTTTTAGAATTTTTAGGCATTTACATTAATTTCCTTTGGTCTGCCTAAAGAGTGAAATGGACCAGTATTATTAATATTTTTATAGCTTTATGCTAAACAAAAGGACTCCCAGTTTTTTTACTAATGTGAATGTCTTTTCCAAGAGTGTGGGATTTTATTTTGATTTTAAAATGTTCACCAAATTTATATCTGTAATTCTAAAAACTTATTTTTAAACTGAAGAGTCAAGATTAGACTTTTATTTGCTGTATGGTTTGGTTTCTCCCTGATTTTATTTCTTTCTCTACCTCTTACCTGCAAACTAAAAGAATCCTCACTACTTGCAGATTATCTGCAATATAGAGCGGCTTTTTTACATTGACTCACTTTGGGTCCTATAGAAATCTTTGGGTAAAATACTTGGAAGTCGTGGGAAGTATCCTGTTTTAAAACAAAATCCAATAAGCATATTTGGCTGTAATTTCAGATTTTAAAACATGTACTTATAATTATGCAGTAATATGTATTTGCAATAGAATCTGATATGATAATTTTAAGTTTACCTCCAGCGGTTAGCTGAAGAAAATCTTTGAGCTGTGAAAACCTTTAACTGAAGCTCTTCTGTTTTCTTTTCTGAGGGAGTTAAATATTTTGTAATGTTTCTGTAATGGCTAAAAGTGTAAATTTTTTTTGCTTTACATTTTTCCTAAAATTCTGGAAACACGTTTTTTAAGGAAAAAAAGGATGACTGTCAAAATTAATACAGCATGTTAATGTCTTACAGTATGAAAAGCTGCAGAAAACCTTTTTCTATTCCTCTCCTTTTTTTTTTATATATATAATCTCTTTTTTTTCTGGTAGTTCATTATAGAGTCTTATAATTTCTAGAATTCATTTCAAGCCAATCTCCCCTGTAGGCCTAGCACCATTTTAGGCTGCATCGCGGGCTCTGGGTCCTATAGGGTTTTAGGAAGCCCACAGATAGATCTGAGGTTTTATATAATTGTAACCACAGCTTCAGTGAAAGCAACATTTCTGAATAGACTGCATTGGATGTCTGTTGAAAAAGACTTCAAAAATGAATCTTTAGACTGGTTGGTGGAGCACAAACTGCATGTAAAGTTTTTGGAATTCTAGCCTAAGATTTGGAGAGGAGGTGTTCCTGTAGACACCACTACATGGCAGCAATGACCAGGAGCTTTCTTTTTTGACACATTGTAAAGGGGATGTAGATTTCCTACCAGCAAAATGGCATAGATATACTATTACATTTTTTGCAATACATAATTATCTGTAGCGTCCATGTGTCTTGTTCCAATGTAATCCCTTGTTGTTCTTGAAAGAACTTGATTGAAGAAAGAGTTGTTTCCTTAGATGAAAAGCCAACTACAGCTTCATTCATGTAATCCTGAGCTGAACCTTGGCATTTATGTGTTGAATCAATGGACTGCCTGTGAACTTGCTCTGTAGAGAAGCAAAATATGAGTGTAAGTTAGTGTTGGTGTGAGCTCAAATTTCATCTGCAGATTTTCTGAAAGCCAATGTTTTCCCATGCTTTTCTTCTCTAGACACAGAGATTATAGAGACCTCAACTCCAGATTCTGTGTGATGAAATTTAAGAATTTATTGATAGTACCCAATATGTAATGTTTCCTATTTGAATTGTTTTATACCCTGAGCTGGAAAACAGAGAGCTACTGAAATGAAAAGCAATTTAAAGACAGTGGAATAATCTCACTTCAACAGAAAATGCTATCAATGAAAGCATGGAAGAAAAATTAAGATTAGGAAAGAAAAGAAAATAGTAAGAGTCAAAAATAAAACATTTATGATGTGGTCCTTAATGTAATTTTTATATGGCTTTCCTGATGTCTTTTGCAGATTCTAAAAATTTTTGCTTTGAAAGGGGAACTAAAGATGGTGAAAACCATAAAATCATATACTGATAGTACATATATTGGAAGATCTATGTGCATATGGTCTTCCAAAGTCATTTTTTTATAAGTTCAGCTTCAGGACTGCCCTACCAAAACCCTTAATTGGAGAACAGAAGTAATAGTGAGTCTTTACCCCCTCTTTTGCACAGAATTACTGGATAAAGAACAAAAATAAATATCTAGGCTATTTACACTCTACCTTCAGTTTGCTGACCAAGTTTGCAGTATTACTTGGTGCCAAAAGTGTGCAGCAGTGGGAAGATTCAAATTCATTGTGTCAAGAAGTTAATAAATAACTAAACTGCTTGCTTGAGAGCCAGCAACAAAGCAATTTGTTCTTGCCAACTGGAAGTGGTTAAATGATGAAAAATTGTCCTCTAAAGATCTGAGTGATCCATGAATCTAATTTGTGAACCATACAGCATTCAGTGTGTTGTAGCACTGGGTATCTCATATTTTCTATATTAAGATTAGTGAGATATGTCCAATGTCAGTGTCAGTTTATTCATTATATGGGTAATATCTCCAGGCAGAGTAATGGACAACAACATATGAATAACCTTAGAAAAAATATGTAAGTTATTTGGGCAGGAAGTGTTTATTTTCATTAACTTATAAATGTATCATGTTCCTGAAATGTTATTCTGAAAGGTGATTTTAAAAATGCTGTTCCATCCAGTAGAGATAAATAGTAAAGCTGTGGCAGCTTTGAAAAATTTAAACAAATAAATAAAAATATAAAAGACAAGGAAAATAAAGAGTCATTTTGTTGAAGTACGTAAAGAGAGTTTTGTCTGTTGATGACAGTGTTAAAAATCCTATACAATAATGATGTGATAGCAGGATAATCAAGAGCAGTGGGGAGGGACTCAGGAAATAAACTCATGTCTAGATAAGAGTAAATACAAGAGAAGGCCTAATAGAAATTGTATTTTATGAAAATGTTCATTTTAAAAACAAAAGCTGTAAATAAAAACAATATTGCCAGTTAATTATGTCTGCATTGCTTTTCCTGCTCTCATTTTTCCTGAGCAAAACCTTCTAGGGATGAGAGTTGCGGTGAACAAAATGTGCAATTTTTTAATTTTTTTTTTTAACTAAACAGATCATCATGTGATGAAAACACTTGTGTTAATATTCGTGGCTGCATCCTTTGCAGCTTCAAATGTTGCCTGCTAAAGAATCAGAGGGGCTTTTGAACCAATCACTTTATTTACAGAACAGTTATTTTGTACATAGCTATTTACAAAGTGAAGAGGAACCAAATAAAATGGAACCTTTGCCTCTTCTGACTTACTCAAAGGCTTCCACAAGCATTATGTGGTTTTTTCCTTACAACAATCAAGTGAATAAGCAATTAGCTTCAGTCTTTAATGATGCAAAGAATTTCCTCCTGTGTCTGTAATGCCTTGAGGTCTGGCTTTGATATCCAGATACAGATACTCAACCAACTGACCTATGGATAGAAAAAGTGTCTTGATGGAAAAGTGGAAAAGTTCATTTTGAGGGAAAAGGATGAATTCATGTTAATAGCACTTACCTCAAAATGGCATTTAGCTCATCTGTAATATATTTCATGTTTGACTTTCTAAAAGGTCACAAAGGAGAATAAATGATGTCATTATTTATGGAGTGTGTAAAATTATCATTTTTAAAGATGAACTGCATTACTTTGTAATACATGTCATACTTTTTCCATGAAAGTAAAAATTTTTGTTGGCTTGTCCACTTGAAAAATGATTACTGAAAGCATTGTTTCCTGTTGATATTTATAAAAGAAAACACTTTGTCATGTTCAGCTTTTTATTTGGATACATAAAAGGTATTACCATAAACAGATCTGAAAAAATAAATTAAGATAATTTTTGGAGGTCAACAGCAATCACGTATTTTAAGCACGCTGCTGGATATGAAGAAATAAAACTCCTTTTCTTTACTTATTCAAAATCAGTAAAGGTAATTAAAAAGACTGTTCACACATGTTTCTATTTCATACAGAAATGCACTTAAAAACTGCTGGATATGAAGAAATATAACTTCTCCTTTACTTATTCAAAATCAATAAAGGTAATTAACAAGACTGTTCACACATGTCTCTATTTCATACAGAAATGCACTTAAAATTTATTTTATTCAAAAAAATTTGGCACATTGCAGCAATTTATTTGTTGGAAAGCTACTCCAGTGAACCTAAATCTTACAAGATTTTTAAATAGTTCAGTAATATTTAAACATGAAAAAAACCACACATAAAAACCCAAAAAAACCTGTATTCCATAGGATATACCCCAGTTTTCAGCAAACTATAGAAGTTACCACTGAATGGAATTTCTGACTGATTTTAGAATGGGAATGAGCAATCTTCTCCTTCTATGCTTTGCTTGAATTACATGGTACAGCATTTCCACAGAGCTGCCAGGATCTGCTGTACACTCCAACAGCCAGACTCTCCTGTGATGTGTTTTCACAGATTTATTTTCACAGTGGGAGGTGAATAAAACAATAAACATGTGTACAGCAACCACTTACCCCACTTAGCAAAGGCCGTGCCTGGCTGTATCTGCTGCCTGCTGGATGTCACGGTGCATAAATCCCCTAATTGCGCAGTGAAAGTCACATGTCTGTGACAGAAACAGCTCATGGAAGCCTTTTATGAGCTCTGGAGTTTGTCCAATGTTTTCTGTACTTTTCTAGCTGTGTTTTTTTGACTTTTGCAGCCTCCCATGGAAGGAGCATTAAATAAATGAAGTTAAGCACGAGCATGGGAAACTGTGCATGCAACAGAGAGCAAGCAAAGATCAGTTTGTCATGTTTCAAAGAGAATACATAAGAACTGGTGGTTTAGTTCAAAATGTATCTTGCAATAGTAGAGATTATTGCTACATAGATTTATTCTCTGCTTTCAGACTAACAGAATTCCTTTTCTTTCTCTTACAGAATAATGATATAATCTATTACAATGCAAAAGACGATCAGAATGATGTAAGTAATATGTTTCAATTAATTTCATTGCCTGTAATCTCAGAAAATTAGGGGAATGAAAACATTAATGAAACTCTAAGACTATCATTTAAAGATTGGACAGAAGCAAAAAAAACCAAGAAACTTAAAAATGTCTTTAAAAGTTTCCTCAAGAGCCAGACAATATTTTGTGTTTTAATTCTCAAAGTCTGTCTCCTTTCATACAGTTTGAATTACTGGTCAAGCAGAAAATGTGCTGGGACAATGAAGATCCTGACAGCAGTATAATTCACTTTTTGAAACGTAATAAAATCATAATTATAGGATAGGAGAATCAAAATGATAAATGTAAATAATTCAGTTCACTCAGAAGGAATCATTTTCTGGCCTTATTTTCCAAGATCATGTGGTGTTATTCTGTATTCTTTGTAATAAATCTTTTACATGAGGAGGAAAAGATGTGAAATGTTACTGAATAATTGTTTTCATTCACATTGTGATCATTTATGTGACTGTAATAAGATTTGGGAAAACTGAAAATCCAATCACAAGATTTAGACTAAATGTATGATACTTCAATTCCTGGTTTACTAAAACTCTTACTTTAAAAAGGTTGAAGTCTCCTATCTACCTTTAACTGTTAAAAATCTTTATGTGTTCTGGAGACAATATAAGCTATTCTCACCTTCACTGGAGATAATACAACTGCTTGTCTTCATTATAGATTTAATTTATAAGACCATAGAAAAATGTTGTAAATGTATTAATCAGAATTGCCAGCATGCTTCATTTGCACTTTTTAATCAAGTATACTTTAGAGATTGATGGCATCACTATTTAATGGATGCTTCTGCTGTAAGGCAATTAAAGAAGGTACATAGATCATGTCAAGCAGAACTATTTTATATGGTTATATGGAGTTATGAGTACTTCATTTCAGATACCACAAACTACTGTCCTGAGTTTTAAAGATTGCATGATTTAAGTAAAATTCATTAGAAGTAACCAAAATTTGAAATATATTATTCTGTTCTCATTAAATTCACTGAATAGCAGGTGATAATCGTCTCTGGAAACAGAATTACAAAGCTTAAATATTAGATTTTTAATCTCAGTATACCAGATAGTAATGGTAGATTGTGGTGTGAAGTAAAAACTGTGGTGTATCTGCTATGATTAAGTAGTACTGACAATAGTCTTCAGATTGCTACTTTTAGAACCAAAACACAAATCTGTTAGGCAAGGCAGGAAAGGAAATACTATTTCAGAGTTTAGTCTTTGTTTTTTTTTATTTTCTTCAGGACATTTATTTCCCTTCAATAAAAAAGTACACACACACACACACACACACACACACACACCAAAACAAGCAACGTTTGTTAGACCAGATATACTGCTTTATTTCTGTTTCAGTTTTATTTCTTTTTTATGTCTTTCTGAGCATTCATTAGAATGAAGTTTATAATAATGTTTATTGTTGAGAAGTGATCTGATAGTGATTTTTTAAGAAGACCTTCATCTAGATCTCAACTATGTATGTAAGCACCACAGATTCTTCCTTTCTCCTGGCTGAAAAAAATGCTTGAGACAGCTTTTTTCTTTATATATTTAGAAATTTCAATAAAATAATCTCTGAAGCACTGGTTAGTAAAACTGTATTTGCAATCCATTCCTTTCTGTGTCTAACAAATCCACACATTTTTCTCTTCCATGCTGTAAACCTTCATTTATTCACAGGAAATGATATTATATTTATCTTTGAGTACAATCAAGAATAATTAGTAGCAGAAATTAATTTATTAAAATTAGACATCTAAACTAATCACTATGGGTATCTCTAGGGAACTGTTCAGTTTGTTTTGAAACAGATGTCTAAGGTTATCTGAACTGAATCATTTCTAGGTGTGTGTTTCTCTGTAAACAGGTCCCTGTAACAGATCCTTTTAGATCTTAACTTTTGGATGCTGAAGGATCAGAAGAAATCAATCTCACAGGTCTTGCCTGCCAGTTTTTATTTGTCTCCACTCATCCTTTGAATATTACAGCCTTTTCAGAAGATCACTCCTCTTATATTCTGTGTATGTTTCTGGTGTATGTTTATGTGCTTCAGGACAGTTTCCTTTCCTGCTTTCCATTTCCATACCACGTTCAGGAGACCCTTCTCTCATTTTTCATCTGCTGTCTATATTGGCCTTTTCCAATCTAATGACTGGGCTTGTTTGTACTTAAAAAAAAAAATAATAAAGAAGCACATGAAGGCAAATAATTCTCTGGCCTTTGGATTTCTCAGTCTCTCAGATAAAACGATCAATTTGTAACCCTGTAGTCCATCAATCAGTAACAGGCCTTTTGTACTCTTTATCTTACAACAGCAATTATATTCTGCTTGCTTATTTCCCCTCCCCCCCAGTGCTCCATGTAATGTGTGAGCACTTGATGATAATTAATGAGTTTTATCCTCACAACAAGGTAGGAGGTATTATATTTCTATTTTTTATATCTTCTAGGATAATAATGGCCAAACTTGTAATTTCGTATAGGTCTCTCAGGTTTCCATTCACTGTCCTTTTCCCAAGAACCCTTTCAGTTTGATACATTGCAGCCTGTCTGTGCACTTTCATTTGCAGGTGTCAACAGCTTGTTCTAACTGGACAAATGCTGCAGTGCTTTCAATGGACAACTGGGTAGTCCCACATTAAGCTGCTCTTTCCCATTAGTTTTCATATTGCTTTGCCTGTTTTCTCATCTTGTCCTTTGTACCTCCACCTTATTGATAGTAATTTTGCTTCACTGCTCAATTCTTTCCTCTTCTTTATTTTGGTTTCCATTTTATTTCCAGTGATTCCATGTCTAGTTTATTCCTAAAACTATTTTTTTTGTTTCCTTGTGTTCAAATAATCCACTACTCGACTGTACACTGTATTACTCAATTGCTTACTTTTCATCTATCCTGAGTTCCTTTCCTAATGTTTCTCTCATTTCCGCTTTGCATCTTGCTCCTTTTCCAAATTTTTTAGTATAATTTCTTGTCATAGTTTTATAAACTTGTTCCTGGATGAGCTACAACAGCCCAAGGAAATGATTTTTTCAATTATTTGATGGAAAGAACTAAGTAAAACAAATAAAGAAATGTCTCCTACATGAAACCAGCCACACACCATTGGAAGTCTCCAGTTTCTCTGTAATCCCTGGGCATTAATTGGGAGAAGCCAGTTGTGTCTCCTGGCAGGAGCTGTGTCCCTAGTTAGCACAAGTGATTTATTAGACTCTGCCTTCATGCAGTCTCACACTGGCTTGCAGTCATGGCTAACAGAGCTGTGCTCCCTGTGCAGTTATTGATCACATACTCAGTGATAGCAGCATCGTTTCTTTTCTTTTACTGGACTAACGTGGAGGCTCTAAAATTATGGGTCTCTTTGGACAGTAAATATCTGCACAAAGTATGAATTCAGAATGTGACTAGGAGTCAATATGTGGGTTTCACTAGAGGGAAAAATCCAGAGCATTCCTATGGTTGATTTTAAAACAAATACATTTTTTATTACTTTATAATAAAGAAG
This sequence comes from Geospiza fortis, assembly GCF_000277835.1. Classification (NCBI taxonomy): domain Eukaryota; kingdom Metazoa; phylum Chordata; class Aves; order Passeriformes; family Thraupidae; genus Geospiza; species Geospiza fortis. The sequence continues at coordinate 40,704 of NW_005054577.1, forward strand.
GAAGAAATATTTTAAACAATAAGCTGTCTATGCCGTATGGTTTAGGAATTTTCCTAATTCAGTGATGCCTTGTTATTTTGGAATAATTTGTGAAACATTAGCTCTCTTTGAGCTTAAACTGCAGCATAAATACAGCTATCGAGTTAGGGCTTTATGGCTTTAAAAATACTGATAAAAAATTACATCTACATCAAATTGAAAATGATTGTAAAAATATGAAAAGGTAATTGGTTTTGAATGTAAATTCTTCAGAAAAATCCTGGTGTGTTTTGACAAACATTTTAGAAAGCAAAATAATTTCCACCCCTCAACTCTTCTTTTTTTTTTTTTTTCTTTTTAAATATGAAGTGAAGAATAAATATTGGGCAGAAGTAAGCAGAGACCAGAATGGTTATCTAAAAGGCATGCTCCTTGTGGGTCTGCTTCTTCCCAAGAAGACACTTAGAGATTTAAAAGGCATTGACAGTCGCTTTGGAAGTTTATTGAATCTCTACTTAGAGTCAAGTCTTTGCTTTTCTACTGCTTTATGGTATCAAGGTTGAAAAATCTGCTTGTATGTGCACCTATGATTAAGTTAGTAAAAAGAAGTCTATTAATGAAATATCCCAGGTTTACTTGTAAACAAGTCTGAATCTACTGTGGATTTGATCAGAGAAATGCTGGGTCTTTGTTGTTTTGTTTTTTTCTTCCCTCCAGCCAAAAGCATTGAAAATGGCAGAATAATTTAATTCATGCAAGTATGATATTTTGTGGATTTTATAGCTGGACATCAGAAAATAAAAGTGTCCTCTGTACACCAGTGTTTCGGAGCTCTGTTGGGTCAGGTGGAGCCCTTGAGGGGGAGATGAATAAGATCAGCTTGGAAGAGGATCTGGAGCTGAGGCAGGGCAGATGGGGGACTCCAGTGGTCCAGTCTCATAGGTGACAGGTATAAAAATACTTCCAGAGACTGAAAGGGTGATGCCAGATTTCTGCAAGTCCAGAAAAGTGAGATTGAAAAGTGAGACTGATTGTAATGACTGGCCCTGACACTACAGAGAAAGCTGGGGCAGGGACTGCTTTTGCATGTCATCCAATTGATATAGATTTTCTCTGGCTTTTCAAGGTTTTTAAACCTGATTCTGATAAGATAAAACCTTTATAAAGCTCCCTTTTGTCTGCATATGTAAGAGTAGTTCTGTCTCTGTGCTTTCTCTGCGTCTGGATGCCAGCATGCAAATAACCAAATCAATATACTACCACCTGGCTTTAGCTAAAGGTGGACTTCAAAGCATCAGGTTTTTTCTGAGCTAAAGCTACTAACTTTACAGTATTTCACAGACAGTGAAGGATAGGCTTTTTCAAAAAGAAATTTGTGTCAAATCATTTAGGATGAAGTTAAGTGCTGAGCTGTAGAGGATCTGGTTTCCTTTTGCAATAGGGCAGCCCAGCAAGAGTAACCAGCTGACTTCCTCATCCCCCTTAGGTCTTATTCCCTCTGCTTCCATTGCATGACAACCAATATGTTTTGACATTACTGCCACATCTATGATGTGCTGTATTTCTTTTCATCTTCTCTTTATCCTTTACTGCTTTGATACTGAAGAAATTGTTAATATTAGTCATAAAGAATTTCTGCTATTCTCATTTACGATGAGTAAATGGGCAAAGTCTATGTCATAGAGATTAGAAAATCAAGTTAGATAACACTACCAATAACTGTGATTTGCACACCCCTGCAAGGAGGTGCCAACAAGAAGGTGTTGTACACACAGCATATCTCTTTAGAGCTTATTTTTATGATTGCTGTTCTTCATGTGTCTAAGTTGCACCTACTTTTAGATTTAATTTCTTCTCTGTCTGAACCTACCAAGGTTTTTTACCAGCCCATATTAATGGATATTTATACATATTTACATACCTAGTTCTTATATTTTCTGTTTGTCATATCTCTTGATGGTATGTGGTGGAATGAGGCATGTGAAAATGTCACTGGAAAACATAATTTACTGCTTGTTCTAGACAAAATTTTGTACATTCTTGGAGAATGATGATACTAAAATGGGCTAGTGACTAAATCTGTAAATAGACTGAAATATTTATTGGGTGGAGTTTGATGGAGATACTTTGAATTTGAATTTTTTGAGAACTTGGGCTGCATCTGTGCCACCAGGTACTCTGATTCTTACAAATATGGCATGGATTCTCTTGAGTTTTTGTTTGCTCTGGTTCCTCATTGTGATGTAGTGGGTATTATCTGCACAGACAAATGCCTTATCCTAGTCTTCTTCTTTTTTTCTTTTTTTTTTAACATAGACAGAGGACACATTTTGACAGGGTAGTTTCCTAGTTTGCTCTTAAACTGACCTGGACCATGAGAAGGAAAGAAATCTGTGCTAGTGTAAATTGTATCTTTCATAATGAAAGACTGTCAGAGTAGGACTGGTGGTGGACCAGTGTAAGTAACTTTTGATAACTTTAGAGAAGTTTCATTAGAAGAAAAATTTCTTTTATTTTCATTTCATTGACATTTTCATTTCTAGTAAATGTCATATTTTTAGCTATATTTTAATTTTAATTATATATATAATCTCGAAAATGAACATATAACTTTTGATACTAGAATGTATTGCTTGGAATTAATACTTAAAGTCTGTAATAAACCTAACATTTTATGAAATGAGGACAGAAATTTTGATATATTCATCCAGACTCCTTTCTCATTCCATTTTGATAAAGAACTTCCTAATTGTCGTACTTTTTTGGTTGCTGAGAATATTCCAAACCTCTTTCCTGTTCTTTTCAAAAATGCAACAAATTCATAGATTTTATAACTTAGTGTATTCTAGATAGAATATACTTTGGTACATATGTTGAAATAGTTTAATTTGAATGAACATGTTTTAAAATGAACTTCCATGATAAGGTAGATCCATATTTTATATTTTTTTAAATGTGTTTAATTTACTTGTACTGCAGAATGTTGCTTCTTGTGCATTGTGGTGTATAGTAAAATAGTATTTATGGCCAAAATACACACTCCTTTCTGTAGTGAAGGTTCTGTTATAGAAATGAATTCTGTTACAAGACAATGCACGGGATTTTATCTTTCATATTTGGGAAGAAGTGAGTAAGCAGGAAAACCATATTTTTATGTTTTTATCTTTCATCTATTGTTCATCATTCTTTATATACAAGAGGACTTCCTAATATTAGTAATTTCATGGTATTTTGGCCTCCAGATTTTCTTGGAAAATTTTAAATGTTCTTGTTGAACTCATTTCTCTCTCACATCAGGAATCCTGTGTTATCTGACAGAGTGATTTGGATGCCATTCTTTGGAAATATTGGAACTGATAGTGAGGATATGATTGACTTTGTCTGCTTTAGTACCAGCACTTTTTTTGCATTGTTCAAAGGGGAATGTGTTCCTTTTACCAAGTATCACCGGGAAATATTCAGGTCTTTCCATTTCAAGGTCTTACAGGTAAGCCTGAGTACAGCCCACAGGGGGAAAAAAGGCATTCCTTTGAGCTTCCTTTTGCAATTATAGTGATCTATTGTCACAGGAAGCAGAGATTCTTACTTTTATTTTATTATTTTCTTTTTTTTTTCTATTATTATGATGAAAAAAGTAGGTGTCAGGTTTATATTCCTTTATTCAAACTTTTGCAAGTCTTCCCTTCTCCCAGATGAACATATGTTCAAGCTTGAAATGAAAAATACATGATAATGAAATAAATGACTGCCCCAAAGCTATCTCCTACCTATCTGTGAAACAGAGTTATGAAATAATAATGGCAAGAGTGATAACTGTAGTTGCCAGTGTCCTAAAAAGATGAGACTCTTCTTAATGTGGAGAGTCCTACCTTGAAGGCAAATTTGCACAAAAGAGCCGTGCTTTAAGTCTCCCCATGGAGGCTGAGTTTATGCCACATCAAAGATCAGAATTCAGCCCTAAAGCTGGTGATTCATCAGTTTAATGGAAGATTTCTTGCTTCAGGATATTTCCTACTGATATCAAATGCACGAGTGATAACAATTGCAGTGAATGCAGTGTAATTGTTTATTGGTAAATAAAAGCAGGACCAAAAGCTGAACTTGTCACAGGATGTTTATAGCATTTGAGGCAGTGATTTTCAGCAATCACTTTGTTGCCAGATCCCAGAGTTGTATGAGTGTTCTGATGTGTTGCTTTGGAATGCGTGGGTCACATTGACACTTTTAAGTTGTACAAAACAAAACAAATGAGTCAGTCTGATGTTTTCATATGATTGATCAAAGGTGGAGGTAGGGTTTGAAAATTCCAAGTTAGATCAAAAATCCTGGAAAGGACCACTTACAATATTTTAATATTCAAATGGAGTTCTCTGTGGCGATGTGGTGTGTAGTGTAGCGTAGGTGATGAAATGCAGGTCCTGTCCCTGCCCTGCCCCTGACTGCAAACAGGAGCATTTCTGAACCAGCTGATAAATCTGTAAAGGGCCAGATCACATTCCCTGGCCCTTCTACATAGTCATGCTCAACATGTTCTGTCCCTTTTGAGTTTTGGAGGATAGGTAGGGGAAAAAAACCAAAAAGATCCAGGTGGGGGGAAAAAACCAGTCCTTCAGTCTGGAATCTCCTTCCAGATTGAAGGAGACAATCATATCTATTATCATCCACAGAGTTGAAATCTTCCAGAGTTTTTAGTGTTGATGTGTAAAACAGGGCATTAAAGGAATTATTGTAGCTCTTTTTATGGTGTGTATTGAAAATAAATTTTAATCCAATGGGAAATCACATTGCCCAGACCTAAAAACTTTGGAATTCAAACTTCAGCTGACCTTTTACATAAGTATTTTAATTTCCTGGCATTTTAAAAAGCTCTTTCAAAATCTACAGATTGACCTGTGTCTTCTTCCTGTTGGTTGCATTTTTTTTTTCTTTGTTATTTTGTTGGCTTTCCTCTGATGTGATTCTTTACTTGGACAGATTATCTTTCTTACACTCCCCTTAGTTTCGGTGAATGATATTCTTCTGCATTATTGCACTGTTAGGATTTCACCGTGCTAGCATTTTTAAAGGTCATATAAATAGTCTTATGACTATAGTTTAATATATATATATTAGTCTAATAGTGTTATGGCATTTTACTTAAACTGTGATATGGTGTTTAGTCGGCAGGGAAAGTCTGTGGTCCACAGGTCAGTGCATGGTTTAGTGTTACCTACAGCCTTTGTCTACCTAGATACAGCTGTCATTTAATTAGTGAAAAGCTGCATTAAATTTTTGTGACCATGAATTAGCCTGTGATGTTTCTATGGTGTTTTAAGCCCCATTAGTGCAGAAAAAAAATAGATTAGGAGGCCTCCTGGAGGTGATGTAGTCCAACCTTCTTCTCAAAGCAGGTTTGTGCTGTTATTTATGTTGTTATTGACACAGAAGAAGGTACAAATTAAGAAGAAGGAGCAATAACAAATTGGTATGCTGCAGGATGTACAAAATTTAGACCTAGCCAGTATGACTGAAGATAAGAATGAACTGTGAAGCAGGATCAGGTGATGGCTTAGCAAAACATGGCAAAGACAACTGCATCAGATGAAAAAATCTAATTAATTAAGTGTGCACATTCAGTTGGTATTATAACTAATTCCCAAGGAAGCATTAAGATGATTTAACAGTTCTTGTTCTCCAGGGATATGAACTTTAATCAGATGTGGGGATAGTAGAAGGTAGACAGGGTAATTTATTCCAATAAGAGAAGAACAGTTCCTAGTTTGAAATTTAATTGGGTGATATATGAAAAATCTAAATCCTCTGGAGTGCATTTTGGTCTTGAAATTTAGATGACTAAGTATTTTACAGGACTTTTGTCAACAATGGATATTTTTATTTTATTTTATTTTATTTTATTTTATTTTATTTTATTACATTTATTGGAGTACACTCATGGGATATGGAAGATCAGTGAAGGAGGCTATGGAATTTAAAGGATTTTGTTTGTTTGTTTGTTTGTTTGTTTATTAATTAACTGGGTTTTTCTGAACTCTTAGCAGCATTTCAATCAGTTAAAGGGAGATTTGCTTTTCTTCTGGTATGATCTTATATTCCCACAGTTGTGTAATGATATTATCTTATCTAGTGAAGCCACAGTCAGTGCTGAAGTAGGCAGATCCGTGCAGCACCTGATTATTTAAGGGCAGGCAGGAAGATCACTTTTGGTGAACACCTTGGTCACAAAGCCCTGAGTTTTCCAGACCATCATCCCATGTGGAAGAGGACCAGGGTGGGATGTTCACATGGGATTACACATCATGATCCCCAGTCTTATGGCCAGGATATATAACCCAGGAGGGATAGGGAGATGTTGCCTGAACCTTCAGGAATGGAAGGGATGGAATTGGGGACCACTGAGGCTAATCAGACATACGTGTGTCCATGGGAGAAGCTGAGATGGATCCAGGGCTGCTGATGTCATTGTGAGGCAGCTCTCCATCATCCCTGAAACACTCTGGGGATTGGAGAGGTTTTCAGTGACCTCGGGGTGGGGAAGTCACATTTATCTTTAGGAAGATAAATGCGTCTTACATTTCTTATGTGCTTAAATATTTAAATACACATTTCATTTTACCTGTCATTGTAGCTCAAGAGAAAATAGGACAGGACAGAAATGAATTTTTTGCATACTGATATTACTGCAGCAGACTCTGTGTAGATTTGTAGTGAAGGTCACATGCAATCTGTAATAACTAAAAAAGAAATTGTCATCAATTCCTTTATTACTATATTTTAATCTTAAAGGTTTTTTTTTAGTTTATTGAAAAATGATACCTTATAAATGTTCCTTTTTGTCAGAAATTAAGAAAATTATAGAAGTATATAATTACCTGAATTATGGTATTTAAGGCACCCTCATAGATGCAATGTCAACTCTTTTAAACGGAAGAAGACTTCCAGAAGCTTGGATTTCTATTTTGAAAATCTTTCCACCTGAAGAAAATGGGAAACCCCAGATGTTTTAATCTGTTTCTCTAGATTATTATTCATTTAAAAGTTACAATATTTTCACAGGATCATAAAATAGTTTTGATTGGAAGGAGCTTTTAAAGTTCATCTGCTCCAAACCCATGCAATAAGCAGGGACATCATCAACTAGATCAGGTTGCTCAGAGACCAAATCAACCCAACCTTGAATGTTTCCGTAGAATGGAATTCCTGAATGTTTCCCTTGAATGTTTCCATAGATGGAGGCATCTACCACTTCGCTGGGCAACCTCTCCCAGTGTTTTCCCACCCTCATCTCTCAATACTTCTTCCTCATATCATGTCTGAATCTACCCTCTTTTTTGTTATAAACTATTACCCTTTGTCTTGTATCAAGAGATAAAAAAATTAAAAAAAGTCTGTTCCCAAATTTTCAGGTCTTTACATTTGATCAATTAATTTCATCCAGGATTCATTAATTCATGAAACCAAAGTCATGAGGCATCAAATTTTGTGAATAGGTCAAAATACAAATAAAAGAAAACACGATTATGTTTGAGATATATAATAATGTTGTGCCTATCTAAAAGTTCTCATCAGAAGCTGTGAACCATAAAGGTCAGATAAATGAATGTATAATCTCCCTTACATGGTTTTGCACAATCTAAAAATATCATACTAAAAAAAAATCTACTGAATGCAGTAGACAGGGACAAGCCTGTAAGTAGCTGTATAGAAATTATCATAGAAAAAGATAGCTGCATTAAAAAATTAGCCTAAGAGGCAAATAAATACTTTTAAATTATTTTGACTTTGTATTTGGTACGTACTGACATTACTCAGTTGGCAGAATGCTGGAAATTAAATTACTTCTATAAGAAAAATTATCTTTGTTTTAAATATCAACACTCAATCCAGAGTTCCATTTGTTTTGTCATTGACTTGTAGTAATCAACTGATCCATTAGAAGCATATGGAAACATTGAAAACACTGAAAGCAGCTCTTATCTGTATTACCTTGAGAATGGCACACTGACAAATGCAAATATAAATTATTTCCTTACTAAATTCCCTCCTAGTTGCCTATTTGAAGCTACCCAGACCCTACTTATATTTGAAAAAAATTCTTATGTTTATATATGTGAATATGTGTATGCATATATTCTTTCGTTTAACACCTCCCTGTTGTATGACAAGAAAATATTTTGGTTCTTTTGAGCCAACTGTTTTCTTGTTTTATTTGTAAGTCTTTTAATTGTTTGGTCCCTAAGAGTAGGCAGAAGGATGTCACTTAAAATCATCATGTTGCAAAGGGAAGACCAGAGTCCCTCACTGACACAGAGTGAAAACAAAATAAACTCTTCACAGTTCCATCACAGCCACCTGAATGCTCTCAGAAATCTTCCCACAGCTGGAAAACCACAGCTAGTGAAAAGGAAATAAAAAATGTTATCAGAAGTCAATGCTCTCATTACATTATCTAAAATGCAGCAAAAGTGCTGTGGCTATTAGAAATTCATTCTAGCTGCTCTTCAAAATTAGCTCCTAGTCCTTAGAAGAGCTGCCCCCAGCCCTTGCTTGCTGCAGGCATTTGCTGAGCTGTGTGCTTCGAGCAAAGTCCCATTTTAGTCTCTTTCTTAGGTCCAGCTTTAACTTTTTAATAGGGCCACAAGCATTTTTAGAGGGGCTTTGTATGTGGTTCTACTGGATTATTTTCCTCAGGGAGGAAAAAAACCCCCAGGAAAACAGTAAAACTAACTAAAACAGAAAAAGAATAAAAGAGTACAGAACTGAGCATAGGAGAAATTCTGTGCTTATTTTGTATGTGCCAGTTTCATTTGTACAGAGTAGATCTGGGCGACAATTAAAAGAAGTGAGCCCCAATTGTTTAAAAATTAACATTTAGAAATTTCAGCAGATATTCAGAAATAAAAACCAGGCTGAAAGCTAGAGATGAAAATAGAAAACTTCCAGAATTCTGAAAGGTAATACAGGGAGGAACCACCAATGAAGAAATTTGGTTATTAATTATTTACAACGATTATAATTCCATCTCTACATTCATTCTTTAAAATTATGGTGGTGGTAGAGAGAGTGAGGTTTTGTGTAGAACACAGTCCCTGGATGTGAAGGCAATGGAAAATACCAGCAACCAATTCCTTTCTGTTTTACATAAATATGAAAGCAGGCAGGTGTCATTGTTAATGGCTGAATATCAGTTCAGGAATTGAAAGAAATCTACTTTTATTCTTTCATCATGATGCTAAATCTACTATTATGCTTTGAGCAACTTCTAAATTGTTTCTGAAAAGAATCTGCTTTCAGAAAACAACTGAAGATTGCTTCACTTTGGTGGTGAGTTTTTTTGTGTTTTGCTGATGTTCTTTTTTTTTTTTTTTTTGGTAAATAATGTCCTCTTTCTGGTTGTATTTTCAACATCTGCAAAAAGGAAAAATAATTTTTATACTAATGGAAAAGCCTTCTCATTTCCACAATAACCAGTATTTTTCAACTAAATGAAAATATATTAGTAGAGATGGAAAATCCACTCATCTTTTTACAGCTGTGATGATGGAAAGTAACTGAATGCTGTGGAAAGGAATCAGGATAAGTTTGGCTGCAGTAAAACGGGCAGCTAGACTATGTCACAATTTTTTGAAATGATCTTTATCAATTTTGTTTTAAGGGATGTTTTCTTTTTTAGACAAATATTTCAGTAAAACTTCTTGGCATAAAGCTTCCAGTAAACTCATGTAAATACATTAATTTATGGTCAGAAAGCACTCTAGAGAGAAGTTGCATTATTTCTGCTGTGTATTTGGCTTATAAAATGATGCAGAAGGTACCTTTCAGTTTATTGGACATCATGCCAAGAAAGATTTAGAAATAATCACAAAGAATAGCTACAAAAACACCTCATTTCCTGTGTTTTAGCACCTGTATCAATTTCCTTTTATCCTGATGGTGAATGATAGACGCATAAAAAACCCCAACTTTATTTATTAACAAAAAAAAAATAAAAAACAACTTAAAATGGCGCAAATGTGAACTGAAAAGAGAAATGAATTTTATCTACCTCTCAAGGGAGAAAGAAATTGGTCTGGAAATTCATTGTAGCGAAATGAGTGAGTTATTTTGCTGACTGTCAGTGGTAGGTAACAATGTAATGCAATAAGTGAAGGCCAGGTTTGAATAGATAGAAAATTAATCTTCAGCCACTGTCTCCTGTGGGATTTTTCTGTGCCAGTATTGATTGTATTTCAGCTCCTGACTTGAGAGAGAAATTGGTTGGAATTGGGTTTTAATTATATTCACATGCTGGATCACTTTCCATCAAAATAGGTGTTTTGCTGCTTTTCTGAGAACAAAGTTTAACTGGGTATAAAACGGTACCAACTGACACCACAATCTGTCAGGCTTTTCATTGAAATGCAAGATTAAAATAATTAGTAACATTGAGGTTTTCCTTTTTAATCATTCCTTTTTTATCTTTTTTTTTCAGATTTAAGCTACTTAAAATTCAAAAATTTGCAAATTAAAACCAATTAGATTTCTTTTCTGTAGAAGAATCCACTATAGTATAAATTTTGTCTTGTCAGGAGGAGTTCAGCACATAATGACTTTTAACAACTTACCTGTTGTGTACAAAACTAGTTCAGACACCTTTAGATTTACAGAACAAATTGTTCCTGTGTGAGGGTACCTCAAAATTTTTAAAGGATTTTGTTATTTTTTGTCTTTGATTTTTGGACAGATTGATGTGTTATTTCAGTGTCAGAGCTGTATATCATAAAATACTGCCATGAAGGTCAACGAGAGCGGTGTGAAAGTATCTACATTACTTTATGTGGTTTTAAATCCATTGCCTGCATTAATGAAGTTGGGAAGAGTTCTTAGATTAATGGTTTTTTGATTTGTTATCATGGACTATTGGTAGGAATAACAACAGTCAGTCACAGTCTTTTCAGTGGGACCTGTGTGTTTGTGTGTGTGTGTGTGCTATTAGAAATGTGAGAAGTAGATTTTTTTTTTTTTAAATTTTAAGACATTCAGGTCATAATTAATTAAGTTGTTTCAGTTTCAACAATGTTTGATCAGATTGTGGAAGTAGACATGAAGCTTCTTTCATAGCATATGAGTGAATGGAAGGACTGAAAGGTTGTAGTTATTAATTGGAATGAAATTGCAATATCAATTAGAAGAAACATGATCATTTTATGTTGTGATGCTTCAGGAATTTCAAGCAAAAATCTAAATATATTGTAATATGAAAACTTTTGTGCAAGACCTGCTAAGATGGACTGGATGGAAAAATGTGTGACTCTTGGGATTGCTTTTTGTAAGGCCAGAAGCTGAACTTTGATGAACTTTGGTTAGTCAGTCCATTCCAGCTCAGGATATTCTTTGATTCTATGTTCACACCCTTTCTCTTTTACCATACCCATTCCCTCCCATATATTTCTTGTGGAAATTTAGTTGAAATGAATCTTTTGACATTCACTCATTCACGTATTTTAGTATGGTTATGTGGCCTCATGGTCCTCAATTATTTTCTGAAGTGTACTGTGAAAGCCTTGAGGGTTTGTAGTCGTTGCTACTAATTTTTAGAAGTAAGACTGTTAGAATGTTTTTTTAATCAAATGACTTCCCAACAGAAGGGAGATTTTGCCACATGAATGATTGACTATTGGGATTGCATTTGCATAATTAGACAAAGTCATTACTTTGAGCAACTTGAAGCTAAAAGATAACTTATGAAAAGAACTCCAGAATTTGTGTAATGCTTTGCATACCAGTTTTGGAGCATGAAAAAAATCCTGTGGGATAATATAGAAGCAAAAAAACACCCAAGCAAAAAACACAACAGAAACCTATGAAAAATTGAACCAAATTACATTGTCTGAAGCTGTCATAATGTTGTGTCATTTCAAATCATATGATGCATAGACTGTTACTGATCCTGGCTTTAGTCTGCACCCTTCCAAGTGAGTTATGATGGTTGTGAGCCTTGTCCGGCTGCTGGCTGCCCACAAAGCTGTCTCTCACATTCTCCTGTACCACCACCCTCTCCAGCAGTGAGAAAATAAAACCATAAAAGACTCATGGATTGAGATAAAGACAGTTTAATAAAGAAAAGCAAAGTCCAAATATTGAAGCAATGGAAATAAAAAAAAATATTCTTTACTTTCTCCCAGCAGTGGGAAAAATGACCAAACACTTTTTGGGAAGTAGGATCTTAGGACACACAGCAGTTGCTCTACAAATACTCCACCTTAATGATGAATGTCCCCTCTCTCCTCATTTCTCTGAGCTTGTAGTATTGAGCATAACATCATTAGAAAGGAGTATCTCTGATCATCTTGGGCCAGCTGTGCTGGCAATGTCCCCTCCCAAACTCTTACTCATTCCCAGAATGGGGTTAAATACTTACAACAAATTGACCTTGTCAGCATAAGATGTAGTAGCTATACTGCAGAAAAATAGTCAACATGAGTATCCAGCTTCTTTTCTTCTGGAAGTTTAGTAGACTTGTGAGATTCATCTCATCTAATTCTAGGCAGCTGTATTGCTGACTTCTACATCTAGGTGATTTGCACTAGAGCTACTTCTACAATCAATCAAAAGTAGGAGGCACTGCTAAAGCATGATTCATGTCATGGGAAAATAGGTGTCTAATTAGGATAAGATGAATTGCGCTCTAAACATTCCCATTCTTCTTCATTCACCATGAAGGCAGCCTGCAGTGATGAGCACAACACTGCTGGGTTGTTGAAATCGGTGGCTGTCACTGGTTAGATGTGTTCTGCCCTTTGCATTTCCAAAGGAAACCAGTTCTTTAAAACCTACCCAGGTTTTTAGGCTTACTTCAGGCAGCATTTGAACCTGTACTTAGAATGGCATATATTTGTTCTGTTACGTTGAGATGGAGCAGATGAGAAAACATAGGCAGTTTCATTACATGGTGGTGTGGATAAGCTAAAGTTTATCTGTCTATACTTAGATAACAGAGAAATAGATAAATAGATAGATAATAATGAATAAATAAATAGATACATAAATAGATAAATAGAGGATAATAAACAGAGTGGCCTCAGCACACATGCCCAACTGACCATCAGGTGCTTCATTGTCAGCACTATTTATCAAGCATAGCACATTTTCAAAAACTAATGACTCTATAATATTAAAAATATCCTTATAATTGCCTCCAATAGCTGGCCTGAGTAATTATTCAGTATCATAGTTGCTATATTACTGCTTTATTTAGCAGCGGACCCATGGCATGGGGCCTCTTGTTCCAGCTGCAGCAGAGACACTCCCAGAAGGCACTCCCATCTCTTTGGCCTTCACTACGTCCTTGGTTCCACACTTCAGAAAAATCTCAGCTTTTCAAAATGTTTAAGAACTAGTACAAACTGACTGAATGAATTGGAAGGAATCAAGAAATGTGTGTAAGGGTGAAGACAGGTGAGAAAAGATTGGAACCCAAGGCAGGCAGGTGATGGTGAGCACCTAAGTGTATAGGGACCTGTCCCCTTGGACAGATGTAGCCAGTACATGGAATTTCACTGAGACATGCTTAAAATAAATCAATGAAAGAAATCTGATTCAATCAGAAATTCTAAGGCTTAATTTCCTTGCTTTGTCTGGATGTACACCTATGTTTCTGAAAAATCGTTTATGCAGTGTATATGGGTGGTATCATTTTTAGATTTGTGATATAATCTGCAGAAGGGAAAAAAAAAGTAACATTTAAGATTTGGTGCAAATTATTACATGTAATAAAAGGTAATTAATTTGCCTTGTGTTAAAAATGGGTGAAATACATGAAATAAAATGGGTGTAAAAATTCCGTGCAGTTATCAAATTGAAGTGTGTAAGGTGTTTAGGCTCATACTTTTCTTTTGCAGGTCTTCATTTCACTGAATTGCATTGGGTAAATCGAAACTGAAAGCAAACTGTGTGCAAGTATTCCTTGACCTGGAGAAAATAATTGTGTTTATATAGAAATGCAAAATGTTAGCAATGAAATAAAAGCTATGATTGTTTTACGTAAAAAGAGAAAATATGAGTGGCATTGTTTTTAGCACACTTTTTAATATTTTGCCCTTTACATGTTTTTCTTTAAAAAGCCTGAAAAGAATGAAACTGAATCTGGCAGCCAGAGAATCAGACCAGTATTTGAGGACGATCCTGTTTTCCGACGGCAAACATCTTACCAACATGCAGCAGTCCACATACCCACAGATATTTATGAAGGCTGTAAGTGGCATGTGAACAAAGTGATTTTATATTTTAATACTAAGCTCATTATTTGTTTCCCATTCTTCAAACAATGGTTTTCTCCATTTTTAGTACAGGTTTGCTGCTATTGTCACCTTTACTTCTTCCAGTGCTGCTTCACAGATGTGTTGTATTAGGGATATGATTAATTTTTTGAATTGGTAGGTGCTGCAGTTAAAGAGATCCATTAGGACTGGATCTGAGTTTCACAAATGTAACTGGAGGTGAAACAAAACTCTTGCATATTCTGATGATCTAATCCATTCTTTCTCTGTGCTGTTCACATTTAATACAAACAATTCTTGACAGCTCATCTTTACACTCTGCTTGGCCTCAGGCAGGGATGAGTTCTGAAAACATTTTTAAGTATCTCATGAGCTGGTACAGTTTAGGGAAACAAGCTGTGTGAGCTGGTAGTACCAATATTTTAACCAGTGCATTTCTAGAATTGCAGTAGCAGACTGGCAGAGAATTTACATAAAGTCTTTCTAAACTATGCAAAAAATAATATATATATGCATATACAGATGAGGATTCTTTAATTGTATTTCAAAACTAAGTATTTATCTTTCAAGATGGAAATAAGTCCCTGTGCTCATCATCAAGCAAAAATCTTTACACAACAAAAAGACATTTCAGCATTCAAAGGAGCTGCATATTTTTTAAAAGGTGGGGAGAAAAATTAAACAGGATTTCTATTTTTAAGTTTTGATTTTTTTTATTTAAGGTCCTAATTCCAAGTATTCAGTCTTTTTCCTCTTTTAAAGTCTCATCAAGAGGAAAGAGACCCTAGTGTGACCTGAGCTTTTTAAAATTCATGGCCACAGTTGCGTGCAGCTTCCCTAAATGGCACAGGGATGAAAATGGAAATGTCACAATGATGGGGGAAAGAATCATAGTAGCTCGTATTCTTATATGGTGAGCTTGACTGACAGACCTAAAGGATTATTCTGGGATTCTGGTTTTATTAAGTGCTAAAGTGCACCTTAATTGCAGGATTACAGAGAAGTGACAGGCCATTTCCTTTTTTTTTTTTTTTTATTTTTTGGAAGAGAATTGATACTTCACTGTTAAAATGTTGAAAAAAAACTCGTCTCCAATTATGAGGATATTTATAAATGCTGTGTGAACTTTGGTATAAGATTGTCATCATAACAGTACATAAAATGTTTTCTTATTGTGTTGAATTTAACATTTTAAATGGAATTCCTGAGGACACATATCCCTTAAAAATGTATACTATGTTATGTTCCTGTACAGCCCATAAATCTGAAAAGGAAGACAGATTATGAATTCCACAGGAAAGGCACAATTTTAGTATCTAATAAAATGATAATAGCAGAAAGAAATGTACATTTCTAGACAGAGAAATGTATGTGCATGTGCAACATATATGGTTTGTGATTCTTGGGTCTGGTTTTTTTATATTAATTATCAGAGAAGTGGAAGCCTAGAAAATTTTCACAAAGTCTGTAATTCTGTGTCAGAAAAATCATGTTCTTGTATGTCTGGGTAACTTTTTGTTACAGATGGAATTTTCAGCGATAACAGCTTGAGAATACCTAAAAGTGACAGATTTCATGTCAATAAACACAAAATGTTCACCAGGTTCTATTTTATAGTTACAAAGTTCATGTGTCATCGGAAACACAAGTGAGCAATTGTGAGGTAGTCATTCACCAACAGATTTCCAAAAGTAGAATTTAGTGTTGTTCTTTTCACATTATGATCTACAAGCAATTTTTTATAACCCTAGAAAGACAGATAAGGTATCTTGAACATTGTTGTCATTTTTCTGCCTGTTCACAGAAGCAAACCTGTCATTTCTTGGGAGGTTTCAGTGTCCAGTATAACAGGGAGCAGTTGTACATTTAAAAATGCTATCTGCAATTCCTTGTCTAAATCCCAATCTGCTTGGAAATATTTGCCACACAGGCATTACAATGAATCCTTCTGAAAATCAGTGGAAGAGACATAGTTCAAAAGTTTTACAGCTTGGCAGCCATTTTTTTTTGACTGAATTATGTCTCAGCAAGCAGATTTCATTTTTTCTCCTTTATTGTATATGCTTTGCAGGTGGCCAAGAGAAACAAAGAATTGCTCTTTGAATCTCACAGAACAGTTTTCAATGACTAGATATTTGACTTGCCTGTTCCTCCTTGAGATTGGTTTTCACTTCTCTTGCCTCTTACATCAGCAGGTTGCTGTCTCTAGGGGAGAGGGACAATTACTGTTAGAGCCACACGAGGTCTGGATTTTCACTTGGGCCTGTCAATCACGCGTTTTCATGTAATTAATTATTTTCTGTATGAAACTACGAATTTGACTCTTAACCATAGAATCATAGAAACATTAGGGTTGGAAGAGACCTTTAAGATAATCAATATGATATCCATTAAAATGTTTTCTATTTTTGTTTCATTTCTATTGTATTCTTAGTACTTATGATTATTAATGATTTTTTAAATTGAATCAAATAATGAATTTCTGTCCACTTATATTTTTGAAATTGGGAAACATTTTTGTCTAATAATTCTGTAATGGTGCACAACCTACTTAAAATCTAGTGTGGTCGATAAAATAATATCCTTTTCTTCCTACATATATAGTGATTTGCTTTGTTTGAAATATAAGGAAGAGCTTCTTGTGAAGTATTTCATGTATTTCACCATAAAAATATGAGATACATCATAACAAAATATCCATTTACTACATCCAGGTTATTACTTTGTGAGTTATTTGATTGTAGAAAGAAGTATTATTAAAGCTGTTCTTTTTTTTATTATTATTTTTTTTTCTTTTTTTGGGTCTTGTGCCAAAACATATGCAGAGACAGGAGAAAGTCTAAGGAGTTAATTTACTTGCCTGTTTCTAAGGATTGAAGAAAGGAGGCAATCTCACTAAAATAGAACCAGAACAGACTTTTAATTCAGTATTTTTCAAGAGGCCCATTTAGGTTTTGAAATAAAATCAATCTGCAGCTGAAAACAGAACAGACCCTCAGGTCCTCTTTCTAACACATGCACTAGGAATTAGTCATGCATCTCCTATTAGTAATAGCTGAAGTCTTGTTTCTAAATCCTCATTAAAACTGTACCCTGCTTATCACTTAGCAGAATATAGGAACTGCAGGCCAGAAGTAAGAGGAAATCCCTGGCACAAGGAAAGCAAGGTTAATCTTCCCAGTGGATACACCACATGTCCTGGCTGTCTGGGATCCACTTTTCCCATCTGCTGCAGTGATTCCTCCAGGCCTATGTCTGCACTGGTGCTATTGTTCCAGTTGATGTGGAGGGATAGAATGTAAGAAAATAAAGATATTGCAGAAGGTAGTCTCACACCTGAGGAGTTGCAGCTGTACTGATCACCAAAGATTAGGAGCAGGCCTGCCCTTAATAGGCCACAGCCGTGTCCAATGACGAGTGCTACAAAAGAGTGGGTTAGCTGTATGGGGAGAGAGTTGGAGTTTGTTGACTGGTGGTGAAGGGAGTTGGAGGTTTTTTGGTTGTGCTGTGGAGAGAGTTGGAGTCTGTTGGCTCTGCTGTGAAGGAGAAGGAGTCAGTGCTGTGAGGAGCTGCCAATGAGAAATCACCGAGAAGGTATGGGAACTGTTGCAGTAAGATGACAGCAAGGTGAGGGGTTAGACAAAGCATACAAACCAGGTTTGCTTTTTTTCTGTGTGGTTATTCCTACTTTACTCCCTTTAAATCAGAAACAGTGCTTCCACATGTCACTCATTGCTTGATTAGTGTGGAAGAGCTGATTAAAGTGTCAGGTTGAAAGTAATATGTCATGAACATGACAACATAATTTTGAATACATTTGGACAGCAACCAGCAAGAAAAAAGGGCTTCCCTTCTCCAAAGCCATCAAACAAGGCATAAATACTGAGTTACAAGTAATTAATGGTTCATATACCTTGGTAATAATAAAATATAAATACTGTTGCTTCATACTCCCCTTTCATGGCAGTCAAAATTTTTCTGTTGTCTCAAGTCTTGTATTTATTATATATTATTTGATATCAAGTTTGGCAGTGGACATAAATTTTGTCTTTCTAGTGGTGCATCATATATGTAAATAATTAGTTATGGATTAAGTATTTTGACATTCTGGTACTCCAGTATATCACTTAAGGGTAATAAAAACTGTTAGAAATAATTAAAAAAAAATGTTATATGCTACAATGATTTTTATCTTGACCGGAATATTATTTCTTGGTGAATTTTTAAAATGTTGTACAGTTTCTACTAATCTTGTGTATCTCAGGCTAAGAGCTTGAAAAGAAAAAAAATACCATTTGGGATTAGCAGTCTAGTGGAAGGAGTTCCAGCACATGGAAGCAATGCTGGAAGTAGATGATCTTTAAGGCCCCTTCTAACTCAGCCCTTTCTATGATTCTGTGAATAAAACCTGCAGAAATACTGGGAAATGAAACCATGAGTGTGACCAGATTGCCCCTCCAAAAGAACCCCCAATTTAAATAAACTAGGAAAAGGTGTGTTATCATGTATTCATTGAAGGTCTTATGTGTGGATAACAAATAAGATTTATTAAGGAATCCAGATATGGATAAATGTTTTGTAAATATTTTGATGCGCTACATCTGCATTCCTTAAATATCTGAAGACAATAAAGTGTTTGTGGGCTTTTTTTTTTCTATTTATTTTAAATAGCAGTTACAGACAGCCAAGACACTTTTATTACCTAAATTAAATAGTTCAGCATATTTTAAGATTAGTGCTCTTGATATATTTTTTGTGATAGTTGACTAACTGAAGATCTTCTCTTGGTTTATTGTAAGGGATAAGTGAATAGGGCAGGCTTACTACATCAGTGATTGAAAAATGATTGTTTCAAGTCTCTGAGTTTGCGTGTGTTCACACCTTTGAATTTGGAAATAGATATTATGTATGTCTCATGCAGATAGCATGTGAGATTATTGTAACTTCTGACTTTTTTTTTTTTTTTTTTTTTTTTAGTTCTCCATTATTTTAATCAGGGAGCTATTTGTGAAAACATGCAATGAGTGAAGTAGACCTTTAAATGAATTTCAGTGTCAGCCTGTTTTAAATACCAAAGACTATGGCTTGGGGTAACTATAAAGCAAATGTTAGTTGCAGCTGAGTCCCTACGTACAGCCTGGTTGGTTCAATTTTAAAGCTGGAAGGAAAATACCAGTGCAGAAACTTAAGAACTCTAGGGTCAGTATTGCTTTTTATGCTCTGACAATTACAGTTGGGTTTTTTCCCCCCCAGTTAGATTGCTCAAGCTCCCTGAATTAAATTCTTATTTGAATAATAAACAAAAAGAAATAGTTTTTTTAACTTGATAAAAAAAGTTTGTTTCTGTCACAATCCAGAAGGCCACACAACTTGAACAGTATCCTCCATTGCAAGGAGGCATTTATATTTTGGTTCTGGCATTAGTACCATTAATTTAATTGGATGGATGGTCTAGCATAATCACTTGATATCAAGCTGACCATGACTTCTATCTAAAGTTATA
>NW_005054577.1:60500-115525 GCF_000277835.1 Geospiza fortis
AAAGACTTAATTGATTAGGTACATGTATTTTAAAAATACAGATGTAGTAAGGAATTCTCAATGTAGATTTAAAGCAATCTACCTAATAATGATGCATAACAAAAATTATACAATAGCGTACTCTCAAGCTGAGTATTAGAGAATCCATTTTGGCCTGGAAAGTTTATCCAAGACTAACTAATTGTTAAATGTGACATAAAGTTCTTAACGGGAAAAGAAATAGTGGCAAATCTGAAATAAAACACACTACTGTTGTAATTCCAGGTACTCTTCCAGACTTGCATTGTCTTAAGTTGTTTGATAAAAATTTTCATATGTTTCTGCAAAATAAAAACAGATTTTTTTCCTGACGTAAATTTAGAACCTAAATACTTCAGGCTTTCATAGAGAAACAGTTGTCTAAACACAAGTTTCTACTGAAAGTGGGTATTCTGAAATAGTCTACCCCTGAACTGAAAAATCTTTATTTGAAATGAATCAAGGGTGAGGTATTTATAATTGATATGATTGATTTGATGTATTTGTAGGTATTAGTGTGAGAGCTGACTGAAAGAGAGCATAATGTGAGTCTTGATACTTAACACTCAAACTTTCCTGGAATGGTAATTTTTTTTAATCTTTTTAAAAAATAAGTTTTTATTTAAAAACATTTGAAGGACACTATACAACAGAATAAATTATGCCCAAAATAACTGGTCTAGTGTTTGAACTGTACTATGTTTTATTACTTATCTTGAATTCAAAACAGTAGATAATAATTTTTACATTTTTGTCTGTTGTTTTGTGTTGAAGAGTTTTCTCAGACAACAGTTTAATGTTTTAAGATAAAAGTTTAACTTTTACAGCTTAGACCTATATTTGAAATATTTTACATCCATTCTCATAATTTAACCTGGGGAAATTAAATACTGTATTCAAGCAAACAGTTACAACTCACTAGCAAACCATTATGGGAATTTTCTCTTTATCATGGTGAAGCCTTTTATACTATGCAGTAATTTGTTATAGGGATGAAAAGAAGTTACAGGATTTACTTCATGATCCTTTGGAAATAAATTTTCTTCATGTTGTTGCAGTGTTCTTCTCTTACCAGATGCTATTTTTACTTCCAAATAGTTTTTTTTCCTATGGGTCTAATTTGGCAGAAATAATATTTTCATTTCCACTGCTAACTTTCTTTTATGAGTAAGCATATTAACACAGCATAGCTGCACCCATGCAGACATCCTAGTTTTCTTTGTTTCAGTATTCAGCATGCTTCCAGAGAATCCCAAATTTCATGGTTACCATCTGTACTTCATTAAAGGAATGCACTGAATGGTTACCTCCTGAACTTCTAGGTTCCTATTTGTCAGGTACAGAAATTTACCTTCTAATTGATATCTTTTAAAAAAATCTCTTTTCCAAACTACTTCACCTTTATTGAATAAATATTTTAAGATATATTTAATTACAAAGAACCTCTATATTGCTAAAATGTAACTGTCAGGTTGGTTTCCTGACACACAGTTCCCCATGAAAACCACATTCCACAAAAACAAATCACATTTTGGTGTGTTAACCCTTATTTATTTTTAAATGGAATAAAATACATCAAAAATTATTTTCTATATTTAAGTTGAGAAAATGGTTCATTTTTCTCCTTTTTGCTGTCGTTGTTGTTCATGCTGTCTTTAAAAAAGACGCAAGCGTAAAAAAATTGAGTTTGAGTTTTCAATAGAGCAATACAGGCCTTAGGCATGGCCCTAACCCATGGCTCTGGGCTTTTTTCCCAGTGACCCCTCTGGGCACCATCAGCTGCCAAACTTTCTATATAATTTCTTTTTTTGTTTTTATAACCAGAAACTCATCTTCATGGACCGCTGACATGATACAGTCTTACTAAATACTGAAATGTATAAAGTTTTTAATATCACAGTGAGGTGTGAAAAGCCATACCAGAAGCCAAAGTTGTGTTACCTGGTTAAGCTGGTCTTTGTGATGTGCCTTCAACAAATTAGAATACCATGCAATGAAGAGATTTTTCCTTACTGTAGATTTTGAAAACCGTGGGGTTTAAACACAAAGATGCCAAAACAACTTTGTGTCCCTATTTACTTTCTTTTCCCAAAATGTATAACATTAATTTGAACAGTTTGTAAAAAAGCAAAAGTGTGAAGAACACTTTTCTAATAATGGAGTGGTGATTATCATTAGCATTCAGCATAGCTGCCTCTCTCTGCAGATTTCTTGACCAGCAATATGGTGTGCATCCAGAATTATCTTGGACTTTATAGCAGGTCCTGAGATTCCAGTGTCTGTTAGGCTGCTTGACTGAGTAATAATTGTTTAAACTCTATACTGCCAAAATCTGTTTTGGAGAACAGATGATTGCTGCTGCTCCTCAGATCTCTTTCCATTTCTTTTGCTGTATTTTCTCTCTTATGCTTGGAATAGCTATTAATATTGAACCCTCTTGTACCAAGAGGGAAAAGTTGGCTCTGCAGTGTGATTGGCAATGTTCTTATGGTAAAAATAGCTAATGGTGGCCTTTGTATTTTTGCAATACAGACTGCTAAGCAGAGCACCAAATATCAGTATATCTTCCTTTTTCCACTTATTAAAAATATAATACAATTTAAACATCCACCAGTAAATGTTTAGCAGTGTTTCAGATTGTTAAGCAAGTAGATATGATGATTTAAGTTGACTACTAGAAAAAAAAAGTGCTAAATAGCTTGAAGTAATTTATATCTAACAAGAAAATACCAATTTGTGTGAAAATGAATAATGTTCTTTCTTAAGGGCCTCAAAACATACTTTAAATGGAAGTGCAAGAGCTTTGGAATATTCCTTGCCTGAGAGCCTGTCAATTCTTTTTTTTTCTCCTCTCCTCAAACAAGTTTGCCTTTTTTAGTGCTCAGATGTTCTTTTCAGTTCAGTGTGTTGAGACCTAAATGAGGCAGGAGAGGCGAAGGGCAGGGAAACCATGGCCTTCCCCCTTTTCCTTCCTTCCTGGTCTGACACAAACTGCTCTGCTCTGAGCTGTGCAGGTGACACCCTCTGTCACCCTGTGCAAAGCTGCAGAAGAGCAAAGGTGACTGGGCAGGCAACTTCTGCCTCCACCTCTGTGCCCCTGTGGCATCTTATGGTGCTGTCTGGGCTCAGAGGAGATGAGCCAAGCAAAGACTTGTGCAAGTCCTTAAAGATGAGGACAAGGTAATCTAAAGCCAGTAATAAAATATAAACTGCAGAAAATAACTAACGTGTATTGCCAAGAATAAGTACCTGATGCAGAGACATAGACATACATACAGAGACAAAAATATGACACAAAAATAATGTATTTGAATAACAAGAGTTTGTTTGTTCTTTACTTGACCCGCACAAATTATGAGGAATTGAAATAAAATATCTGAATAGCTGTTGATGACTGTCAATTTTTTCACTTGGGCAGTGTGAAATATTTTGTATGGAACCATCCTTCATTAAATTTTTATGACTGTCTTGTTGTTTTGTCTGGATTTTAATATCTAAGAGTTTAATATGCTTAATATGGGGGTATACTCAACAGAATTATGAAAGATTTCCCCCTGGAAAGAAATCTAGTTTTCAGCTTTGCAATGTGCCAAAAGAAATTTGGTTTCTGTAAAATTAATTTTTTAATAATTGGTCCTCATATTTCAGAACATCTTGTATTTCCAGCCTTTAATACCACAGCTGTGAATATTGCAGAGTTTATGGCAGCCCAGCTCTAACTTATGATTTTTTTAAACTTCTACTGGTTAAAAATTATATCCCTGTGTTACTGCTCTTTACAAGACTTACATGATGATACTTTATAAATCTATACTCTAAAGATACTTCATTGATTTGTTTCTTTCAGAAGTAAGTGAAATAAAGTTGTTAAGTTTTAGGTAGACAGGGCATAAAAGTTAAGATTCAACGTATTTTATTCTGAAAAATAATAACCATTTTAGATTATTTATTAAAAAGAAAGGTAATAAATCTGGATAGTACTGGGATATCCATATTGACAAATGTATGGTGGTTGATTACCAAGAAATAACATGTAAGATCATGAGCAGCTTAATGGATTGAATTATATCTTCTATACTATAATTTTTGTGTGTGTATTATCAAATTATCCAGCGCTGTAGTTATCACTGTTTTTAAACTAGTATCACCTTCACAAACAGTATGTTCAGTTTTAGTTTTGAAGTGAGAAAGACAGATAATGAAGAAGAAAGACTGGAAAACAGATTGTGTTGGCATATAAGCCTTTGAATACACTTGGTGTCTTTTGTGGATATGTCTAAAATTTGAGCCTTGAAAAGTTGTAACATACAGAATGTAATTTAAGGATATCAGTACTGTTTATTTGTTACTGCAGACTCACTTTATTGCATACTGGATTTTTCTATTATTTTCTCAAATTGCATCTGTAGTGTTTTTTCATATCCCTGTTGGATAATAAAGAACTTTTGCCATACTTCTGCTGAAGATAATAGGCATCTTGTAGCTTTGGCATCCTGTCATCTTCAGTGTGTCCTTTCCCCTTGGAGTGCCTTCTTGCTTCATCTGTCTTTTCAAATGTCTTTGGTAGTTGGTTATTTTCCATAATATAGAAATTTGAAAAAAAAAACCCCAACCATTTAAAAAGAATATTAATTTCTGCCTTTTTCTGTACAAATACTGTAAATTTTTATTGCATAAGGATAATTTTCAGTGGAAAAAATGTTCTAGGACAAAACAGTGAACATTACCCAGTGGATATGTTTACATGGATTTGCACTGAAATTTGGGTTAGTTGAATGAAATTGAATAAGCTATGTATGTGTTAAAGTACATTTGTGCTTGAAGGGTCCATTTCTTAGCAGGACTTCCAGATTCATACAGAACATTTCATTGATACCATTATCTGCCCTTGCCATTGGAGCCTGTCAGGCCTCCTTCAAGTAAATGTTCAGATTTTCAACAAAAACATTTAGCTTAAGCATGTGTTATAAAATTAGATCAGGACTTTTCCATTATTCAACATGATAAGATTGGTTACCTTTAACAATGTGAAATATCTCATTGCAAGTCAACCTTCAGCTTACAAGTTGTTTTTTTAAATTATTTTGATTTCTGCACCTAGACACACCACTCTTCAAAGCAGTTATCTGTAAAACTATTCAGTGTCTGTAGAAGTATTTAATGGTAAGCTATTTACATTTTTAACCTTCGGTCTGTTCCTTTGAAAGGCTCTATGTCCTTGGTATACATTTATTTTCAGTTGCATTTGAAGTCACTCAGGCCCATTTAGGTCAGCACCTTACTTTATGTTGTTGAAAACCAGTAAATAGTTGCTGACTAGGAAGAGAGTAAGAAAGAGGGGGAAAAAACAAATCTAGACCTTGGCCTTCTCAGTTGGCAGCTGAAAATCAAAAGCAAACTGGGGTAGCTCAGCAAGATGGGTATGGCAAGTGACAGACTGTTCAGAGCTGAAGGAAAGACGGTAATGAAATCCTAAATTAGAAAAGCTTCCACAACAAGCTGGCAACACTGCTCAATGCAAATTAAAAAAAAAATGGCACATAGGGCTTGGCAAAGACAAAGAAGAAGAAATAGAGATTGGGAATGCCAAAATGCATTATGTCTTTAGAGCCTTTCAGTTCAAGAAATCATGTGAACTTGTTTCTGGAGAAGCCTGAGGTTTTCCTGGTTTGCTCTGGAGCTCCAAAGAGGTGGATTCCAGTTGCTGTGTTCTCTTTTGCACATGTTCAGCAGAATGGAAGGAGATTTGGGTAGCAGCACTGCCTGTCACAGATGCTTGCAGAAAAGGTGTCCCTGCCCATGGCATGGGGGTGGAACTAAACAGTCTGTAATGTCCCTTGCAACCCAAACCATTCTGTGGCTGAATCATTCTAGGATACTGCTGTATTCCTATGGTTCTTTATGGGATGAACAGTGCTTACATTCCTTGTTAGAAATGACCAAATGGGATTATGCGAACCTTGTTCGCAGTTAAAAAGCCTTTGTGAGACAGTAGAAACTAAATTATCTAAGAAGCATGGAACATAGGGGCTACTGAACTGGCAGCTTGGTTCCAAGAGATCTTTTATTTAGTGTTTCCTAGTAACTTTTCTTCTGGGGATTAGGGGAGGCTTAGTTGTTTGGGATGTTATTTTGCTTTACTTGAAAGAAAAATCTTGGGAATCAGCACTTCGCTATGAATCTGACTGAAGTTTCAGCACAGTCAGCCTGGACATACCAAATACATACTTTGTACATTGCTTCAGAGTCATTTAGTTGAATCCAAATAGAAGTGCTCAACTCCTTGGGCAGCATCATAAATATCAAAAAGTATTGGTTTCGTTCCTAATTTGCAAAGGCTCACTAAATCTCTCAGATAGTTGCATGTCTTGCAAGATATCTAGTATATATTTACTGATTTTTCAGCTTTCTAGTCAAGTAACATATTTCTTTGACTTCTTACGTAGTATCTAGCTTGATCTGAGTTTGCATTTTGACAACATTTTATTCAGCAGTAATTGCAGGTCAAGGTAATTGCTGTTCTTAACATGTTTTTAACCTGCATATAAAACTAAATCTGATTTTTTTTAAGGAAACCTAAAAATGTAGATACAACAAGGTTACTAATTACCTCAAATTCCCTTTAGCTTTTTAGAATCAGTACACTGATTTTATTTGGACTAGTATTTCACTTGAAGCATCTAAAAAATAAAAAAAATGCTAATATTTATGCTATTTATATATATTCATCACTTTTCCTATGAATATATAGAAAAATGAATATTATGAGAACTTTAAGATAGTCACATTAGTAGGTAAAATTCGAAGAAAAATAAAACTAAACATCTTAAATTAGTGTTAAAGTTGTGCATTGTGTTAAGTTCTGGATGCCTTGTGATAGTAACATATTAGGGGAATCAAGTGATTTTCTGTTCTCAACTTAGATGTGAGACAGAATTGTGTCCTGGAGATTTCATTGGTTCTAGCTTGAATGCAATAGCATGGACAGTGAATAAATGAGATTTCATACCTGTTCTATATCTAGAAAAAAAACCAGCCCAAAAATAGTTTCCCTGCTTAATTAATTCTTTTTTTGACCTTAAATTTTGTTTCCTGCAGTTCTCACCAGCATAGGAAATGTATATTACTTCACTAGGAAAATCTTTCTGCTTTGCAAATCTTATTTCAATGTGAAAACCATGTCTTGGCATATAGTCTGGATAGTTGCAACATGTACTGTTGGGTCAACAAATGTAGATGGTTGTTGATTTTAACCATAGGGGTTTGTATCTGAATTGATACATTATTTTTTGCTCACATGCAGAGAAAATGGTATAAATGTGTTTGCCAGTGAACAAAGATTTTTTTATATATCACTTTGCTTTTACAATGTTGTCAAGTGTAATGAATTGCAGCTCTTGCTAGGATCTGTCATGCTTTTGTTCTTTAGGTAATAACTTCCAAAAAACATTGTAATTTTTAACTTAAAGACAAGGCATTTGATGAAGTTGTATGTAAGAGTGCCAATTTGTGGCATATTTATAATTTCATCATCTATGAGGTTTTTTTTCCTCTTATCCGCTCTCTGTATGTACTTTTGCTGATTTTAGCTTGTTCTCTGTGTTCTGAAAAATGGTTTTTAAAAAAGGAAAAAAATGCAAAAATGAATGGTTGATTACAGAAGTGGGAAAGTTTTTTACAGTTTGAGTTGTCCCTCTGATTTTTTTTTTAAGCCTAATTGTTTCCAGTAATCCTTGAGAAATATGAGTCTCAATTATGGCTACTCTCAACAAGCTCCATGATGCTGAGGTGTCACTGCCCATCTTTGTTTTGTCTTTAAAGCAGTAGTGGTTGTCCCTGATCTTGTGAAAGCCTGCAATGAAATCAAGCAGTTATCTAACATTATGTAGCATCTTTTCTTAAATTAAATATTTGTACTACAGGAATTAATTACTTGTTTAAGAATTTTGGTAGTGCAGGAGGCATCCAGATTGCCTCCAACAAACTGGATATGGAATTACCTGGGCATTACCAGGCTGACTGTAGTTGCAAGTCTGTAGTTGCAAGTTGCAAGTCTGACTGGAGTAAAAATCTTGGTCACCAGCAAAAAAAAAACCTCTGTTCCCTGCTTTTTGGTTGTTGGTTTGGGGTTTCTTGTTTATTTCTTACTTTCTTTTTGTTTTACTTTATTAGGGATTTTTTTTAGGGCAAGCTTAGCAAATAATGTCTAGTCTTTTAGACAGTGTTTGATGTACATGGGTGTCTGAGATCGTGCTGGTCTAATGGAAAGTCACAGGATAATAGCCTCTTGCCACTAGCTTAAGTGAAAGGTGAAATGGAAACGTTTATTTTTCCAGATGAGACATTGATTTAGTAACAGTTTTCTATTACTGCAAATTACTGATATAGAAGTTAGCATTTCCCGCTGTTTGCAGCAGCCTGGTGTGTTCAGAATGAGTTACATGCTCCAGCAGCTAAAAGCTGTTTGACTCCAATAACAGGCTTTTTATCTAAAATATGGACCACACTTACAGGAAATATAAAATCACAGTTATTATTGTAGAAGAGTGTGCTTCTTTCTTTCCCATCTCCCCTTCCCCCCCTTTTTCTTTTCTTTGATGTGCAGGGAACATGCACACTCTGGAAATGGCAAGAAAACAGATTTGTTGCCTTATGATTTTCCAGTATCTCATCCCTTGTCATTATTGTTTTCATTACCAAGAGTTTTGTTGCATGTTTAGCAAAACTTCGTTCCTTCATTTTAGATATGATAAATTTTTTTTTATTATTTTTACAATGTTAATTTTAAGGTGTTTTCAACTAGTCTTTCCTTGTGGAGTGAGCTTATTCTGTTGAAGCTGAGAAAGGGGGAGAACAGTGTCAAAATGGGAATCTTTCTCAGAGACTGGTAACTTCCTGGAGTTTCTTGGATTGCTTGAAACAACAGTACTGAAGTGTGGCAAAATCCATAATGCATAAATATACATAAATATTTAATAAATTGATCCACAATTCTAAGGAATATATGAAAAGTAACCCAGTATCTATTAAGTGCATGTAATACTAGAATAATATAATATATATTGGTTGCATGTAATCCAGCAAGTAACTTCTTTAGTTCAATCCCTGACACCTTTTTTGCACATTTTGGAAGCAGAGAGAAAGTAAATCAGAGACAATAAAGTTATATTCTATATCCTATATATCTTAACTTCTGTGTGCTGGTTATCAGCCTTTGTCAGATCCAGGTCAAAGTTAGAGCAGAATTTTTACATAAAATAAGAAAATAAAGGGAGGGAAGGGGGAATTGTGTGAGTTGTGGTGGTTTGTTTGGTTTTTTTGCCCAATTCCTAAACAAATGTAAATTCTTGATGTAGAAAATAGCATGTTTTCATTAACTTTTTGATCTCTCTAGCCTTGAAAACTGGGAAACACCTGTTCTTTAATCTACTCAAAGTGATGCATTGAGTTGTCCAGGTAGATCCCTTTAGGGTAACTTAACACAAAGCTCTGACAGGCTGAGGATTCACCTACTCCTTACAGCAATGACAGAGAGACTTTCTGTTGTGCAATATGCTCTATGGGAGATTCTCCAAATACATATTTATATATCTTCTATAGAGAAGAAAAACCATTTGGAGCATTTACCTTCTATGCTGGATTTTGGATTTTTATGTCATGGATCATCAGTTTAAAAATATTTAATTTTAGAATTTTCTGTTGTAATAATTTCCTGATTCCATTCCTTGAATACATTTTCAGAATGTATTTTGCAGAAACACCATGAACTTCTGTAGAACTACATAAATTAATGATAATCAGAGAATTAAAATTCCATACAGTACACAAGTCAAACTTCTTTGTGTTCTTTTTAAATAGCTAGCTTACATAAATTTATTCAGGTTTATAGAAAGCACAGTTGTGTGCATTTTTATATGTTAGTTATTTTATATTTTTGTGTAGCATTTAAAAGAATAAAACAAATATAAGACCTTGGGTTTTTAATATGATTGAGTTCTTTATTTGGAAACAAAGCATGCCTTTTCTATTTTATAAAGAATGTTTGTGGCTAACAGTATTACAAATTTTATGCACCCACAAAAATGAGTGGAGAAATTGCAGCCTGCAAAATAAAAAGTGTACAGGTAATGTCCCAGACCCTTAGCAATGCATCAGAAAGCATTCCTCAAGTGCACTTCAGGAGTATGGATTTGTCTCTTTGTAAATTTGTAATGGGATTTGAAGTACCAGAAGTCTGTTTTCATCATGTGGCAGGTTTTGAAGGACTTCTCACCTAGTGTGAGTTTGTTTTTTTTTTTTTAAGACCTGGTCTGACAATCTCTTTTGATCTCAGATTTCCCCAAGAAGAACAGGGGAAGAGCCAGAATCTGGTTTTAGCTCATATAAGCAATCCATTAAAAGATGATTCATTCCTGTATTAGCTACTTCTATGCTGTCATTTCTCAGTACCTCCAAATGGAGTCCTAGTAAATATCTAGGAAGATTTTTTTTTTATTTTAATTTAGCTGCCAGAAAATATTTTTTTAAATTACATAATAATAAATAGAAAATAATAGGAAGACTTCTATCAAAAAAAAAAAAAAGTTCCTTTTTACACTGTACAAGGGTTCTTGAGAAGTATCAAGAACCTTTTCCTTTGATGAACAAAAAAATGTCCTAAAATCCTATTTTAGAAGAGAAAAGAAAAAAACCTCCTTGATTTGCAAGAGCATGTTTGTAATGTTAATGATAAATGCATTAGTTGAGTTGTCTCAGAAGCCCTGATTAACTGTTAATTTAACTATCCATATTCCTTTCATGTCACCCATAAAAGAGTACTTCTGTAATGGTCTCTTTCTAGTAATTCTTTTGAAATATCACAGAGAACTCATTAAATATTGAAAAAAAACTTGAACAATCTTTCTAAGGCAGCGTAGAGTTAGAAGTTCCCTCCAGCAATATTCATATTTTAGAAAAAGTTACACCCTGATCCAGGGCAGCTTTAAATCTGACATGATGCAGCAGTGCTTGAAGAAGATTTATCACTTTACCTGTACCTTACCCTCATATGGTAATATTCTATGCATGCTTCTATATATCAGTTGAAAAATATTGTAGGTCATGAAAAGTTTCAGGTTTCTGCTCGTATTTAAATAAATTCCTCAAAGGAAAACTTCCTGAATACTTGGGGTAGACAGAAACACCGGGTCTAAAAATCTCTGCCTTTATATATTTGAGAGAAAATTCAATTTTCCATTTCCAGAGGCTGCTTCATCCCTGATGATTACACGGTGCCCATTAATTCACTTGCAGTCTATTATTGATTACTGAACATTAGCATGGTGTTTCTGAAAGAACCAATTTATAATGAGAGCTCCTTAGGAATAGGGATGTTTGGTTTCTCAAAGGGAAGAAAAAAGGTTGCTTTTAAATTATGCCATTTCAGCATATTCAAGAAAATATTAATTTGATCAAAAGAAGTTGTATCACAGATCCATTGCCAGGAACTGAGCGTGAATATAGATGTCATTGAGGGGGATGATTGTTCTCAATGATTTCATGTCCAGGCCTCTGGAAATGATGCTTGGGGTGACTATACCAAGTCCTACAACAGGCAAAATACAAAACCTGTTCCTGATACAAACAGGGATAAACGTAAGGATAATGCTCTTCCGCAATGGAAAAGATTTCTAAAAAACTTGTGAATTATAATGTCTTACATATTGTTGCAACAAACCTTTTCAAAAGCAAATGAAAAATTTAAATAAGATCAAAATTCAGACACCATTTTATAATTTTGTTAATCCTAGAAGAAATACAAATATCTGCAACTATAACAGATTTCTTTCCTGCCCCAAAACCCTTAATGTGAGTGGGTTTAGCTGTAGAAACATTATTTCTACATCTTCTGAAGTTTAAGGTACTGGAATGGATTTCAGGATATTTGGAGTGTTTACCTATTTGTTCAAGGCAGATGCTTTGGTTAAAATGCGTTTTTTGACTGTTGAGTTTCCAGTTCATCAGGCTGGATCGGTGAAATGCTCCTGTGCAAGGTGAGCTGCAGTTGCCCAATGCTGTGTCTCAGCTTATGGGGTCAGGCTCTGCCTGCTTCCATACCACTTGTATTTCTGACTGTATTTCTGCTGATGTGATGTATGTTGAACTCCTTTTTCCTCTCTGTTTGCTTGTTTGTTTGGTTTTTTTTTTAATAATCCCTGTAGATATACTCACCAGCTCTACTTGTGGCACAAGCATCTTCTTTCAACATCAGTATTTGTGCAATGACACTACTGTTGAAATACCTCTGGCCCTTTCTGAGTGTTTGAACTGTCAGAAGGGGCATCTTCTAAGAGAATATTCAGTTAAATATAATCTTCTTGCTACTACTCAGTTCTTTGATGTTAGTCTCTCCACAGATCTTTCAGACCATGACTTCTCATTGATAAGGCTTTTTAGATTATGTGCCATTGGTATAAAATACTGAAATGGTGCTTAAAATGCATGATTTACAAGCTTCAGTTGTCTTCTTAACCCCATATTCACTTTACCAGTGTAGTTTCCTTGTTGGTCATTATCCAGTCTACTTTTATTGAATCCACCTTCACACTTCACTTTAACTGTTGGTTGTTCTATGGACATAACTTTGGATGTTTTGCTGACAACCTGATAGATTATTTGAGTTTCCTTCTTCCTCCCCATCCCTCAAACATCAAATAATTACATATTTAGAATTAATACATTTTCCCTTCATCTTTCTTTTTTGCCTCCTTCACTGTTCATTCTAACAGCATTCATTATATGTCTCTTGATATATGTCGCTACTTCCTCCTGTTTCTTCCTAAGTGTAAGCCCTGTATTTGAAAAGCACTGTGGTACTATTGTTAAAATTCTTCTTGTAAATTCACAATCCCTTTCTTTCAGAATTTAATGATAAAGATTAACCATTCCCTTGGTTGTTTTGCAGTACACTTATATTTATTTCAGTGTTGTGTTTTCTATTTCGGCATCCTCATTTACAGTGGTTGAGAATGTGTTTCTAAAAAGGAGAAAACAAAAAAAATAAGTTACTGTAGGAAATAGAGCTACTAGTAGAAAGGAAAACTTCAGCTGTAATGCATTTGCCAGCTTGTATTTTTATCTTGACTTAATAGCCTTTGGCACAATGATCACACCCTAATATTTTCTTCCTTATGCCAAGCAACTGCATTGTTTGATCTCTCTTTAGGGAGCCCTGAGAAGGCTTGCGAATAAGGATAACACCTTTGAAGCACATTTGAAAGAAGGCAAGCTCTGGTCAGAATATCAAATCCATCTATTGAATTGAGTTGTCTGAATGCATACTCTGCACTATAAAAATAAAGTAATCCATCTACTGAATGGAGCTGTCTGCTCTCCACTCTAGAAATGAGACAATCTACCTTTTGCAGGGAGCACTAAACACCACTGCATTCACCGTAGGGAGAAATATATGTAGGATATTTAGTTAGGTATATATGGAGAGTTACCTTCTGATAGCTTGTCTCTGCCAAAGTGCTGGCTAAGCATTGTGTTAAAGCATCAATTTATACACAGAGAGGCAATTTAGTCCTGCTCGTTTCTCAGGCAGTGTATTATTTAATATCATATGAAACTGCATGTATACTTAACATATCAATGGCTTTGTTCTTTCTCCTTTCTATGCTTTAATACCCAGTAGGGCACATCATAATTTCGAATTCTGGGCTGTTTTATTTTATTTTTTTTTAATTATCTCCCATGACTTTTTGTTTATTTTTGTGTGGTTGGTTGATTAGTTGGTTGGTTTTGGTGTTTGCTTAAAAACAGCCAGAAAACCAGCAGTGTTTCAGATGGCATTGACAAGAGGACACACATGATAGTTAAGTTTCACAGAATAAAGCAATACATCACCCTGAGCTTTGATTGGTGTTGTGGAAGATGTTAATCAAAAGACTGATGGCTATTAAAGGACAACTGTAGCTCTCTCTAGGAGGTAGAATACATTCCCAGTAAGCAGAGCTGAGTCATCTTTCACTAGCTGGATTATTGAAAACACCTAATTCTTGCTCTGGGATATAATTCTGATCAGGCTCAGTACTGCTGTACCAAACACTACACTGCATAAAGCACAGTGTTTGGTATTACAAATTTTCTTTAACAAGAGCATATTTACTATTTTATAAATTCTGCTTGGAGAAGGTGCATTTTCCTACAATTTAAAAATGAGAAAAACTGCTTGAATTTTCCTGAAGGCAATATATTTCACTGCCTATTAAAATAATTGTTACTGGGATGGTTGATAAAACACTTAACTGCATTGTAGTGTCCTCCTTTTATGGTACTGTTTAAACAGCTTTACATGTCAAACACTTTATGCTGGTAATTTCTTCCTACTATTTCTACATCACAGCCAATCTACTATTTTCATTACTACTAGGTCAATAATTATTGATCACTTGGTCATTCAGATTAATTCATTATTGCTACTATGAATGAAGGTACAGATTGATAATGGAGAATGATTCCATTTTATTTTAATAACTTTTCTAGGAAGGTAGAAGCAAGTGCACAATCATTTCTGATGGTTAAGGGATTTTGATACTTAAAAATGTGATACTTTATTATAGCTTTGTGGTGGCAACTTAGATTTCTTGTTTCAAAAACCAAATAATTAAAGCTTCTATTAAAAAAATGATGGATATGTGTACAAATAATTCATGTGTTTTGCTGGAAGGGACAGAATGCAAAATCAAGACCAGTTTCCTGCAGGCTTAGCTCTCTGTCACCCATGCTGATGTCACCAAGGGGAGCAGTTGTCCAGTTCAAACATCCACATCCTGAAAATTATCTACACTTTTGAGACTGTGAGATACAGGTCACAAAGTATATTGCAGTTGCCTTCCACTTGTAGTAAACTTAAGAACTAAGTAGAAAATCAATGCCACCATTAAAGTCTGTCACAGGAAAAAATGCAGGAGACGTTAGGAGCATTTTATTCCCACACCAGCAGTATGTTTGCAAATTCAAAATGTGAAATGGAAAATATCACCCATTTATTTAGAAAAATTTTTAGTAATAGTAGCTACTGGAAGACTCCAAAGAAAGAGTTCAAAGCAAAGCTAGCATATACTCTTAATATGTCTTCATTTTGCTGGAATTACAGGTGCTTTCTGGTGAGGTTTAATGTCTTCATAGTTCATATTCCTTTCTTTAGTTTTTTCCCTGTGTCAACAGGTTTTTGAAGCCATATTTGCTCTGTCTATTCAGAATAGGATTAGTAATGCCAAAATCAATAAAGATTTTAATGTTTTGTCACTTAATGCTGCTGCATTATAACTTTATATTCTTTTGCACTTGTATTTCATGTCCTCCATATTCAATTACTTGTCCTCTACTGATAATATAATATATAATTCCTTATATAATTCCTTCTCTGTGTTTTGGCATGAAGTATGGTGCACAAGATGTGTGTGTGTCTCACATCTCTTCTCTTTTAGCTGAAAAATTTTATAAATTTTGACCCTGCTTTTCTCAGTGATTTTTTGTAAACCCTTGAGATCTTTTCTCACCCACATGTTTTTTGTGCTTATTGTGGTCAGACATCAGCAAATTCTGATGGCTGTGTTATCTGGGCCATTATTTTTTTCTTTTGTGGGCAAGGTTCCTTTCTGAGGATTACCTGGGCCTACGCTTCTATGAGCATCTTTTGTCCCTTGTGACAGTTGGTTTAGATCAATGTGAAGGAGGTTAAAGCTTAATTATTTATTCCAGCATGAAAAACTGCCAGTAATCTCTGTCTTGCTGTTGTAGGGGTCTTCTCCAATTTTATATATTTTAGTTCCCAGGAGACAGGAACCCTGTCTGATTTGTGGAACTTATAGTAAGCCTATTTTCCTTAGTACAGCTTTCCAAAGACTTTTAGTGATGTTAGTGTGATTTTCCAGAATTCTCTCTCCAATTCTTTCAAATAAATATGTACATATATCATCCTGACATCTCACTCAAATACTGAAAGAAGTGCTGTCTTGGGCAGTATCAGAAGAATTACAGTATCATCCACTCATTTTGAATTAACTGTCCATTTTTCTCCAGTTTCCTTCGTTTGCTGCTGCTTTTTTTTCCTTTGTATCTTTGAAGACATCAGATTTATACTGTTGCTTTTTCACTTGCTGGTCTTTCTCTGCTTGTTTTTGTAATTCATTTCTTCTACTGATTGCCAGTAGTTTTTTTTTATTTAGCTGTTCCACTTCAAGCAGCTTTATGTCCAGTCCCATTCTTCCTTCCTTCCATCACACCTCTGATTCCAGCCTGATGTTAATTGCTGCTCTCACTGACATTTCCAGTCTAAAGATTGGTTTTCTCAGCCAGGAGTTATACCTCCTGCACACATTATACATATATATATGTATACACCATATATATACCTAATATAGATTACACATATGTAGTTGGCTTCAATCAGAAGCAAATTAAGAAGAAAACCACTTGGGTTTTTGGTTATTTAAATTCTGTGAATGTAGACAATTGTTACATTCCTTGTTTTATTTTCTGGACAGAGATGTGTACAGATTGTTTGTGTAGAAAACTCCACTTAAAGTTACAGGAAATGCTGTGGCTTATAAGCACCAGCAGTTGAAATTTCTGAAAGAACAGAAACTACCTTTTGTGCTTTAATGTGTATGTAACAGTAATGATGTTACAGCCACCTGGTAATAAATAGCATGCTCACTGCAAGTAAGCAGAAAATTGGTTCAAATAGTCTTCTGGTGCTAGTTTCAGCAAGGAAATGAATGTTTTCAGGTTCCACTGTAAATGGATCATTTGAACCATACAATGTGCTGGCTAATATGTCAAGTCAGTGCAATGTACCTTCAAACAAGAAAACAGTGCTCCATTAGGAATAAAAGCAGCTTAAAATTTCTACGTTGGTCTATTTATCACCTTTTTTAGAAGAAGAAATAAAATAAAGCATCTTCTAGGATCTCATTAGGCCATGTCCCTTTTCTTCTTTTCATTTTTTGTTGATCTTTGATTTGTTTTTCTCGTTTTGATAAATTTCTGATTATATTCTGAAAAAATGGTTATTGAAGTAGCTTCATTATTATGTTTCCCACGAAAAACTCTGCCCTGATGTCCCTGTGCAGATGCAGGATTTAGAACCTACATTCCTGCACCGAAGCCTTATGTTACTGTATAATGTCAATTTAAGGTGCAACATGCAGCCAGAGAAGTACAAATGGGTGGCTGCTTTGGGGGATCGGAACCAATTGTCCCAATAACTTTACAGTGAGCTTAATTTTGATGAGATATAAAGAAAATTTGCTTTATTATGTCATTTTATAGCATATTAAATAAAATTATTTTGAAATTTTGCATTTATGTCACCTATCATGGTGAATGAAACCATTTAACTTCTAAATCAGGGTAGCTCTCTCCATGCCTTTTCTCTTTTAAATATGTCTTTAATATAGCCCAGTAATTACTGATGTTTTTTTTTTTTGTGAATAATTACTTTTACAGTTTTTTTAA
Organism: Geospiza fortis; assembly: GCF_000277835.1. Lineage (NCBI taxonomy): Eukaryota > Metazoa > Chordata > Aves > Passeriformes > Thraupidae > Geospiza > Geospiza fortis. The sequence goes on from NW_005054577.1 coordinate 78,024, forward strand.
TATATTTGCTAGGGGAAATATTGATTACATTAATTGATAAGATTAATTGTGGGATTGACTCTTTATATAGATAACTTCTGGCTGAAGGAAGGCATTTTTGACTATCAGCAAGACTGAAATGTGTTGTTCTAGAAAATTAATTGCTCCCTAATGTTCTGCTGTTCTGAGATTTCACGAGATCTGGAAGAGTTGCCTGCTTGTTCCTTTAGAATTCCAATTTTATCAAATTCTTTCTTTCTTTTAGTTCACTTCTGCTAATGTTCTGTTTCTGATCTGTTATTCTGATCATTACTCAAGAATTCAATGAGCTGATCTCAAGATGCTGTGTGCTACTATGGGTCATACTGTGAGAATTAAACAATTTGAGGTCAAATTTGTTCATGTTAGAAAATGTGTGTTCTGTTGTGCTTTTTTAGATTAAAAATAACTTATTTGTCTTTCAGTAAATACATAGTTTTCCATTTTACTTGATTTAAAACGTTGGACTCTGTTGTGACCTTGTTCACAGGGGTCCAAGGATGAGGGAAGAGATGAGGATCTGACTCCATGTTTCAGAAGGCTTGATTTATTATTTTATGATACATATTATATTAAAACTATACCAAAAGAATAGAAGAAAGGATTTCATCAGGAGGCTAGCTAAGAATAGAAAAAGAAGGAATGATAACAAAGGCTTGTGGCTTGGACAGAGAGTCTGAGCCAGCTGGACTGTGATTGGCCATTAATTAGAAACAACCACATGAGACCAATCACAGATCCACCTGTTGCATTCCACAGCAGCAGATAATCATTGTTTACATTTTGTTCCCGAGGCCTCTCAGCTTCTTAGGAGGAAAAATCCTAAGGAAAGGGTTTTTTCATAAAAGATTTCTGTGACACTGTGATACAGAGTGGAAAACCTATGTGGTCTTTCAATACTCACTTGCAGAAAATTTGATGATGTATTTACTTAATTGAGAAACAGTGGTAAAACAAGGAGTTAAGTCTTAGGCTAGAGCTTCTCCACTGTAGCAACCTCTAACTACTAGTTTTTGTCTTTTGTTTGCCAATATTATATGGCTATAAAATTAGTTTCGCAATACTAATATCTAGCCAGGCTGAATTTTTTTCCTATTCCTCAAAGGTGTCACCGCAATGGTCATAACCCAGAGAGGATGACACCTGCTCCATCCTTCTTACACCCACAGTGCTGCTTGCACATGTGCTGTGCACTGCTACATTTTTAATTGTTTTAGTCTGAAGTGGAATTGAGAAGATTTAAGTCTCAGATCTGGAAACCAGTCAGAATCAGCATTTCAGGCCACAAGAAGAATGTGTTTCACTGAGGTAGATGGAAGTGAAGAGGGTGTGGAGATGAAGTCCTTGGGAAGAAGCATCAATTATTTTTGGAGATGTATTTCCTTACCTTCGTGGAAACTTTTGCTTGTGTAAAGGCTTCATGAATAAGAAAATAAAAGCCATTTAGCCTACTTGTAGCATAAAACAGATGTGCAACTCTGTGTGACAGATGTGTCTGTGTGACAAGGTTACACTACTGTAAAATTTTAAGTTTTTTTTTTCCTCTCCTCAAAATCAGTGGGTTAACTGGAAGAGGGGAGAGTGTTTGGTGTAAAGGTAGAAAGGTATCAGCCAAGAGCACTCTGAATTTAGCACTGTAAGAGATACTGAACAAAGTCATCACCAGGTTTTTGGACTGTCCTCCTGAGAGGTTATAACAATAATGTCAAAATCAAGTGCTTAAAATGCTTTTAGCAGCAGAAAGGCTATAGTGTGGAAAAAAGCAGTGGAAAATCAAAATGATGACTTCAATGTAAAAATGAACATGATACCTGTGAAAATGATACAGAATTGGAAAGCAGTTACTTTGAGAAGATCGATACAAAAACATTCAATAGAAACTGACAAGAGAAGTGAAAACCTTTTGCTAGAATAAGATGAATATAAATCAGAGACAAATGAAATCAGACCCATAAATGAAAGATTGCTGAATGCATACGATCAATATGTAAAAAAATACAATGCAATGACACGAAAAGAATTTAAAAAAAAATAAAATAGGGTTCTTTCAAGAGTAATATGGGAATATGCAAAATAAGTAAAATAGGGATCATTGCATTGGAAAGATTAGGGCATGTGATCATATAAATAAGAATAATGCTATGTTAGTGTATTTGTTTCTTTTATTATGATTTTAATTTAAGTTACTCATTGAAATCTGCTGTTATTTGGTCACCTTGTGGTAAATATTTAGTTCTCTCTTCTTTCTTGAATAGCTTTTGTAAATTATTGCAAGTCACAGGAAGGTGCAAGGGAAGTGAAGGAAGTATTTGATATGGAGTTTTAAAGAATATTGTTCGCATCCTTGGAAGGGGAAGATCCACATTCTTCTCCATATCATCTCTTTTCAGTGCCTTATTTATTTTTTTATTTTGTTTTTATGACATTATTGCAAAAAGTCACATCTTCTGTGTTCAAGAAATTCTGGGCTAAACTACAAGCCAAGATGAGTTTTGAGTGTCTTCAAAGATGAAGGCACAACTTGAAAGTTAAAAAACTTAGACAATTTTTCACTTGTGTATAAATGAGTCCTTTGTCTTGCAAAAATGCACTGTTTGATAGTACTGACTACAGAGTGGAAAGCACAAGAGAAATCTTTCTGGGCCCTTTGTTTCAGTAGAGTTGAAGGAATTTAAGATGTTCCATGTTTTTAAAGTCACAAGACAATATTGACTAAAATGAATGGATGCCTTTCTTCTACCACACTATCTGCTGCTCCAGAGGCTTTTGTAAGGATTTTTTTTTTTTTGTAAGGATCTAGAAAATACATATCACTCTCTGTATTTGAAGAGGGGCTGTTATTTGGGGTTTTTGGAGCAATAACTGTAATGACACAGCCCGTTTCCACAGAAGTGCATCAGTTCTTTATAGAATGGATAAGTAATTTGTTTGCTGTTCATGTTTCAAGCTCACTTCTCTGAAAGTTGATTTGACTTCTTAACAATAATATTGACAACTGAAAATAATTCAAATATCACTAATATGTACAGGCAGAAGTACAGAGAAAGGAAAAAAGGTAATACAGTTAAATCTGTTGAACTCTCAATAAGGGACTGATTGTCACTGAGCTAAATTCATCTTTTATCCTTGAAGATTAGACTTGTAGTAGTGCTGAGATTTCTTTGCTACTCGCTCGGATAAGTTATTTAATTTATGGTCTCTCATGAATGATCCATTAGCATTTTTCATGCATTGTGGTAGTTAAACTTTCAAAAGACAGAAATATTGCCTGTGTTTCAGAGCTGGGGGTCACCATGAAGTCACTAAATTGAACTATGAGGTAGATGAGCATTGTCACATCCCATCCCTGGAAAAGGTCCAGGTCCAGGCTGGATGGGGCTTTGAGCAAGCTGGTCTAGTGAAAAGTGTCCCTGCTCATGGCAGGAGTTTGGAACCAGAGGAACTTAATAAACCCCATCCAACCCAAACCATTCCATGATTCCATGATTATGTAGCAGTCTAAAGAAGAGAAACCAGAGTTTCTGCATTAGAACTTTGGCCTGTTTTTCTGTTAAATATACTCTGAAGACCTAACAAATAATTAAAGGGTAGCAATACTGACATAGTGGCTGAAAGTGTTAGTGTGCAATTTTGCTACTCATATTGGAGGGAAAATCCTCCCACCTAGGATTCCACATGCATTAATATCAGGGAGATATTAATATGTGATATACTCACATCACTAAATCTGTATTTTTATGTGCTGATGTATCTACTGATTCAGTTTTAACTAGGAGATCCCACTGAAGAATGCATTATTTGTAATATTTAGGGTAACACAATGCTAATTAAATCAGTGAATATAGTCACTGGATGGAATGCTTAAATATGTCCTGATTTCAAACCCAAAAAATTCTAAAAAAGTAAAATGGTTCACCTGTTTTTTTGCATTTTTTTGAGAGACAGCAAGCAAACATTCCAGTTTTATATTTTGATTTGGCTTGTTTTGGTGTTTTTTTGGGTTTTTTTGTAGTTTGTATTTTATTTTATCCTTAGCACTGAAGGATAGATGCAAACACTGAAAGCTCTAGGCAGACAAAGCAAGATCATGAGCAAAATATAAATTGCTGGAATGGCTAATGAAAGCCTAGAGTAGGGCTGAACATAACCTGAGGCAAAATTAAGTAGTTGTTTATCTCAGCTTCTTCCCACTCCAGGGTAAGAACTAATTTTTGTCTCATCCATACATTGAACTGCTTACTGACTGCTTTTGAAAACTTATATTATATGTATAGGTACACATATCTTTACCATGTAATTACAAAATTATTTAATATATAATCCAGATGACATTGAACATTTAAAATTTATTTTGCTGCAAATTATGTAGCTATGCTTTTAAAATATATGTCTTTGATTGATTGATGATGGAAAATAGTACAAAATACATACTTTTAAAAAAGATTTTCTTTGTGCACCTCTGCAAGTAGCTCAGTTTTAGTTGATTGTATGGAGTTACTGTTTTATTTCCCACTTTCTGTCAGAATAAGCAGAGCTAATTTTTTAAGTAATTTTATGAAACCCTTTCTGATTGTCTCATAAGTATTATTCTTGACTTACTTTCTCAAAACATTGCATTTTTTCCTTCCAATTATAGATCTCACAAAAAACTATTTTAATTTTTTTGGTACCAGTATGTATCTGCACAGAACACACCTATGAATGGCTCTTCATTTCTGCACCAGGTTCATTCTTGCACCACTTTTCCCTGAGCTCTTCCATTTGCAGTCAGTAAAGTTTCCTTCAGTTTTCAAAACTAGTTCTTAATTTGATCTTCCCTGATAAAGGGGGAAGAGAGGTCAGAGTCAGAGGGATGTTGAGTAGTTGTTTTTGCTTTTCCAAAACTGGGAGGACAGGAGGGAATTGAAGGGTATGGCAGAACTCTGCAATAATTTCTGGTTTTCTGCTGATAGGGTTCTTCCCTCATGATGAATCCCCAGCTCATGAGTATGTCGGGTCCTAATTCTCATTTTAAAATTTTCAAGACATGAAAGATTTCTACTTATTTGATTAGATCATACTTAACAAAATGGAATCATTATACATTAATAATGAACTAATTAAGTGTGACAAATTGCAGAGCTGCAGCATTTGTCTCTTGCATTGCCTTGCCTTAGGGGTTATACTCTCCTCAGCAGATGATGGATAACTCGTCTGCTTTTTCACTTTGTTGGATGTTGTCACTAAGTGTGAACTGGATGCCTTTGACAGTATTTTATGCTTTGCTGTGGCATAAGCTGTCAAGAAGGGAGACAAGGGATAGACACCCAATGATTACTCACTAGGTCATGCACCTGAAATCTCATTTTGCAAGAAAGGTTGTCTTTGGTTTGTCCTACAATGTTTCTTTAAATGTTGTCCCTGAAGCAAGCTTCTAGGAGCTTGTTATTCAGAACATTACATTTTTATCTTGCCAGTTTTTTGTCTCTCTCTTGTAGATAACTGAAGGAATTTTTTTTGTTGTTTCTGAAAAAAATAGGTATATCTTACTTTAATGAAAATGAGTATTTTTGGCATTTAATATTTTCTATTTCCTGACTTCAAAAGAAATAATTTGGGGATTATTTGGTTTGGTTTTTTTTTTTGTTTGTTTGTTTGTTTTTGTTTTTGTTTTTGTTTTTTTCTTTTAACATTCTGCCAATGATAGGAAGCCTGAAGATCAGAAATAAAAAAAAAAAACCCTATGTCTCATTTTCATGTTACATGCTGGAATAACATAGCAGTGGCTTCAGTGAAAATATGTCCACTTGCAGCAAGTGGGAAGCTGGCATTAGTCTGACAGAATATTTGTATCAAGAAAGAAGTTGGTTTTCAGATAAGGAGTTCATGGTTAAATGTGATAGTTTGTTTGTATGTCTATAAAAATACTTATTTTGGGGTTTTTTGATCATGTTCAGGCCCATCTCATTAAGTAAGTTGAGTGTTCTCTCCTTGCAGTTATAATAGAAGTTATTCCTGTGTTCCAAATACATCTGCTCCTACAGATAAATGAAAATTGTGATGTGACAGTGTGCATGAGACAGAGTGACACTCTAGAATACGAAGTTAAGTGTTGCCACTTGACTGTGAACTTCTTTGCCATTGGAAAGCAAGTTGTTCTCAATCTCAGCTACCTGATTTGTTTGACAACTATTGCTTTATGAGAGCTGGATCTGTCTATGGTAGGATTGTAGTTCAGATCAGAAATGCCCTTTGTAAGAAAACACTTTGGCCCAAGTTACTGCAGCTGGCACTGCTGAGCCATTCAGAGAGTGGCAGATGGACTTCCCTGTGATGCAGCCCAAGAGAAGATGCACTCCCACAGTGCCCCTGCCCACATCTGCTGTTAGTGGACATTCAGGCTACAGCACAGGGCAGATTCAGCAGAAAATAAAATCTCCAAATCCTCTATATGAATATTGTAATCCCAGCAGCAACTTTTTCAATATACATAGCTGATTCCATTGCCCTGTACTTCAGGCTGATACAGGTGAAGCCTCTGAAACCAGATACTGTTAGAAAAGCAAAATAATGTGAGTTTCTTAGAAGAAGCTTTCTTTTGCTTCATTGGTTCTTTTGGCTTTTGGGGTTTTTTTTGCTTGTTTGTTTGTTTTCCTGAAAGTTATATGAAAAAAAAAATTGGTCTTTCTTCTTCCATTTTTGAAACAATTGCTGCAATGGGTTGTTAGCAGATTGGGCCATTATTTCCCTGGAGTACAACGTGAATTGATGCAGAATGTCAGAGCACAGTGGGATTTAGCAGGTGCTGAGCTGCTGGCATTCAGTTTTGCTTCTTTGATTCATCAAATATGAAAGTTAAACATGTGAAGAAATTCCTGAAAGAATGAGTGTGGAGTTTGGTTTATTTCACTGTGTCATATGAATCCTACACTTTATTTTAAATCCAGATTCATATTTTTATAGCCTCCTCCTTTATCCTGGGAAATAAGGCATTCTGTATCTTTACTCCCTGACTTCAGCTGAAAATAGCTGCTTAAAATACTGTATGACTTCAGGGTTTTGTTTAATATATTCTTAACTAATTTGTTTCCATATGCATGTTTTCACTCCACAGCCATTGCTCCAGCTGTGTCTTTATTTCCTTAGCACATTGTTCGCTCCCTAGTATTGGAAACAATCCACAGAAGCCTTTAAAAACCCCAAACTCAGCAGCTTCTCTCATTTTAAAAGCTCTGTTTATGCAGAATTTTCTCATTCAGGAAGGATTATGTGCCTTAGTTAAACATGGGAGGCTAAAGTATTTAAAATGTAGTACACTTTAGGCCATTAGGGTAGGTATTTATAACAAGATAAAATTTCTTCTTAAACAGTCAAATAGATGTAAGATAAGATGTCTTTCTTCATCCCATTCCAGTTTTCTGCAATTTTACTGCCTTGTCCTGTGGTCTTATATTGACAAAGTAAATTAAAAACAAGGAGACCTTCAGCAAGCATATTTTTAAGTTTTTTTTTTTTGGTCTGGACGTTGTAGAACAAAGAACTTATACACCGAGTGATTAAAGCAGTGAATAGAGAAAATTCAGATGAATATATACTCATGAGAGTACCCATGACATGGAAGCGGACAAAAACAACTACAAAGAAGCTTAAGTTTACTGTGTTCTCAAAGATCCTTTTGAGGTTTTTTTTTTTTTATTTCAAAGGCGTTTGGATTCTTATGAAGTGATTTATAAGGATTTTTTTTTAAATTTTCGTAAAACATCTAAAGCAACAAGCCCCAACTCCTAATATTGTCATCTACTTATTGGATCAGGCTGACAAAATACTATGTACAGAGAGAGTGGCTGAACACTGCACGGTTACAGTGTCCTGAAGATGAGGGATGAAATCAGTTCCCTAGGCAGTAAAATTTGTGTTATTAACTTCAGGGAGGCCTGGATTCACTGGAACACAGGTCGACATGCAGAACAGTACTGGGAGTCTGTGTATCCTTCCACATAGTGTAAACTCTATAGAAGAAAAGAATTATATGGTTTTCCTTTTGCAAAGACAGGGAAAGTCTTTATAGCAAGAAATAGAAATGTCTTCAGAGCAAAAAACATCTCTGTTTATGCAGACAGCAAGCTTTCAACTTTCTGGTACTCTATAGCCTGTGAGAGAGGGGTTTTATTCATATTCCCTCTATTTAATCTGGAGAACAACACCAAACCACACTTACTTAACAGTCAAGGTACAATACCTATGATGATGCTAGGGCCAAGAATAACAATTTCTGTTCTGTTTTTTTATATTCTGAGAACTCATAATGCAATTGCATATGGTAAACATTTTCATCTGTTAGAGAGAGGGGTAGTTGAATTTCAGAAAATATCAGTCTGCTTTCTCTTTGGACCAGCATGTGACCAATAACAAGAAGAAAAAGAGCAAAAAAATAACATTTGTGAAAATTTCATTCTTTTTAATTCACAAGACTCATCCATGAGCTGATTGGAATATTGATGAGAAGCAGGAGCTGTCACATCTTTACCAGCTCAGGTGATGAAACAGACCTTGTCTCATCATCATTTTTCTCACGTTTCCTGCTGGTGCACTATATTCCCCTCACACTTGGTGTGTCTTAGATTTCTGTTGCCAGAGATATATTTTAAATAAAATAAACCAGCCTGCTATTCCTTAATATTTCACATATATGGAGATTAGATTAGAATCCATTAACCAAATCCTCTGTATTACCTTAATATTTCTTAAAATGTGTTCTCCATGTGATAAATATATAAGAAAATAATTTTTACAGTACAAAAGTTATTAATAATTTATTTTAATATTTTATAGACAACATGCATATGTATGTACTCTATTTAGAAATATATATTAAGTCAATATAGATATCCATAGTTTATTTGCAAGGATTTAATATTCTCTAATTAGGGATGAATAAGTGGTTTTACTTCCAATTCTTGCTCTGACATTAACACTTTATAAAATTGCATTTTTGTGGTTACTAAATTTAAGCTTCTAGACAGACATTTTCTTTATTTGTAACAAAGGGTGACATATCAGAGTAGGGCAGCTTTTTGCTTGCCAAATCCAATTATTAGTCTAGCTAGTTCATGTCATTCCTTTAATAAAGTGATCAAGCTCAGTCTTAAAAGATCTGGGCTGTTTGCTGGTATCTCATAGCAAAAGACAATTTTAGGACATTCTGCTGTAAAAGAGACTTTCTAACTGCCTTTTCTAATTTATTCTCAAGTAATTTCTACGCCTTTGTTGTGCCATTTCTACCCTTACTCTTACATACTATTTTTGAGGGTGGGCTTCCTTTCTGACTCATTTTTTAAGTTGTGTCACAGAACCTCTGTCTACTTTCAGAGGACAGATTTTCTGTTCTTCACAGCCCATCTTAGTGGCCATTTTCAGCATTTTGTCCACTTGCAGTTCATGTCCTTGTCATGATGGATGAAACAAACTTACAGAATCCCAAGCAATGTGATGAGTGGTCTTTATTTATTGTACTACCACAGCTCTGGTTTTGCTGGAGATATGTGTGCTTTCCAGTTTGCCATGGCTGGGGAGAGGAAAGAAGGAAATGTTAATGGATGTTATTCATGTTGTAAGAAAACCTGTAAGAACTTTTTAAGAGGTGATCTACATAAAACCAAACAGGATGGCATCAGTTCTGAATTAACTGTTTCCAGACAACAATTAAAACAAAATATGATGGAAAACAGCAAAATAGTTTAAAAATGCAGAAAGCATGAAGTAAGAGAGCATTTTTTGCATGAGTTTGTCTGTTCCTAGTTCTTTTCCTTCTCACTTAAGCCAACTATTGCTTGGGATGTACTGATCTTTTAAGGTGCTCTTAAAGTTATTGAAGTGGTGGTACTGTGGCAGAATGATGACAGAACTTAATAAATTATTCTAGAACAGCATTTCAGAAAATCTTTTGATTGGTTTTATTTGGTTTTGTTAACACCTAATTAATTTTTTTTAGAGAGAGAAGTCTTCATTAAAGATCAAGCATATCTCTGTACTTACTTTAATTTCAATGTCACTAGGAAATCCTTTGAAATGCTAACAAAAAGTTAGAGCAAATGAAGGAAAAGCAGAGTTAACATATGAAAGATGTGTGTATTTTTTGATAATTAATCCCTTATATTTCCATAAAAATTCAACACATTTATCTGTTTGTGTTTTTTCTGGTGGTTCGTTTTTGGGGTTTTTTTTAAAGAAGGAATTATTTCCAAATAATGACTCTACTTTCAAGTATTCTGTACGACTAACAATGAATAGTATAATTAGTATTTTTATAATACTAATAATTATAAGTATTTTTCACATATTTTGTCTTCTTCCCATCTTCCGAGAATAACCTTACAGCACTATGTGGTTGACATTGGGTATTTTTCCATTCTGAAATACATCCTGGCATATTCTGAAATAAGAGGAAGCAAGGCAACAACGTGTAAGATGCACAAATGCTGTTTCCAGCATGGGTTGCAGTTTAGAATATGGGTGTCTTTTGTGTTTTGTGGCGATAAACAACTTGTGTACTAAAGGATCTGTGTCTCTGCATTATATTAACTCTTTTTTGTTGAATTATAATAGAAACTTAATTCCATCTTCTGTTCTTGACATTTTTATTTTCATTTCCCTCTCCTGGCTGTTGCTTATTTTAATAAGATTTTACTGTGCTTCTCTGGCTATCAGTATATGGCAGCAAAGCCAGACAGCAGACAACATATAGCATTGCCAATTAATTTACTTGATTTGGCACAGACACAACAGTATTCTAGACTTCAGTGACTTCTTAATGGAATTATTTATAGAAGTGTCTGAGACATAATGTCAAATATTTAATGAGGCATGGAGAAGTTGTTCATTAAAAAAAAGGACATGACATTTTATCGTTTTGCCTTAATTGTGAGTGTAAAATATCTACTCTATAGAACTTGAAATTATTTGATTCAATAATTGCTCCATTTATTAAAAATTGTATTTTAATACTTTGGTTTTATTCACCATTAAATGCATATTATGAAAACAGTTCTGATTATCCAGTAATTTTAAATTATGATATGTTGGGATAGGGAAATGCTTCATTCAAAGTAAGATTTTGTAGCAAATTTGGAGAAATGTAATACGTGCAAGATCTAGAAGAGCATTGTATAATGACCTGTCCAGTTGGAAATTCCACCATATAACAGTGGTTGTTTGGTAAATTCAAAGACCTATTTTTGCTTTTCCTCCCTTGCTTTGAGTGAAAAGGTGATAAAATTTGAGTGAAAAGTGATAAAATGTGAGAGTCTAAAAGAGAGGGTGGATATTACCCAGTTCCCTTATCTCTAAAAATTTTGCTATTGCTCTCCTTTACCTATTTTCTAATCAGCTGTAAAGTTTCTTTGGATGACTGTTTTGAGTTGGACACTTTCCTATGGTTTTGTATAAAAAGCATAAATGCCTAAATTCAGGTTTCTAATGTCACTCAAAGGACCATTTATCTTGGAGAAAATGTTCATTTTGAAGCCACTATAAATATTTTCCTCGCTTTGGCCTTTTTGCTATTGCAAGAAAGAAGCTGACTTATAACACGCATCTAAATTCAAAGGGTTGAAGCTCAAGTTACTACTAGAACAGTTCTTCAAATTATATTTGGCAGTTATGTAGAGAATTCATGTGTTTGTGGGTATATGCATGTATATGCATATACTAATAAAGACACACATATGGATAAGCCAGTGCAAATATCCATTTTAAAAGTACCTTGAAATAAAATGTCTATTCCTTCCTAGTCCCATGTGAGAGAAGACAGAAGTGCAACTTTCCAGTGGCAGTGGAGAGTGAATAAAATTCTGTGTAATTTAACATAAACATGAAGGAATAAATTATTTTTAAAAATTAGTGAAACACACAAGTCATAAAAAATTAGTTTATGCCTTCAGTAGAGTTTCTCTATTATCTGATGAACATGGCTACAGATGGAAGCATCTGTGTCTGCACATATGTGCAAAAATATGCACTTGCAAAAGTATTGTCCCTCTTTGCCCACTTTTGGATACAATAATTGATTGAAGATATATATTTAAATAATAACAATTACTACGCAGTGTTATTTTGAAGAAATCAATGGGTCAACTTCATTAAGCATGGTATGGAAGGGTAATACATTCCAGACATTAAAAGAGGATTAATGAACTGCTCAGGAGCTCCCTTCCCTTCTCCCCAGTGTCTGTGTAGCTGCCACATCAGGGAACAGCAGCTCACATATTTTCAGATGTAGGAAGTGGCTCTCAGGCTTTTCAAATAAAGTTGTTCCCTGTCTTGCATGCAGGCCAGAGCCTCCACATTGAATAAATCATCAGAAGCATGTTCCAGTTCTTTTAAAGGTACAGCAGTGCTCCCTATTTTTTATTGATTGCATTTGTAGGGGAAAATTGAATCCATTCCTTGTCAAGGCCCCTAAACCTCATATCATAAAGAAGAAGGAAAAAATGAAAAGATGGATGGAGTTCAGTGAAATTAGCCACAAAGAATGATCTTTCATATTGTGTGATGATGAATTTTATTTTTTCATCTTGTTTGTAGCATGTGAAAGGTAGCAGCTGATGTACTCTGAAGTAGTAATCTTCAAAGACTTCTTTTAGAAGAACTGAAAATAAGCTTATTGGAGAGTTTTCTCCAACTAGATTTTCTGCCAATTATCAGTCAAGAGCTCTTTTCTGTATGTAAATTAACTCAAAGAAAGACAAGGAGATATACAGACGTGTGACTGTAACACCTCTAAACATTTTGTTTTAGTAAAATGCATTTTTTTTCCAAACAGAAAATAAATTTTCACTACATAGATGAGGTTAATATAAACTGTCTCTCCAATTAGGGTATTCTGACAGGTGCTATGTCCTCTACTATGAGCTAGTGAAAGTACCACATCTTTGATTTTTATGTATCAGTTGAGAATCAGGATATTTTATAAGGAATCCATTAGAAGGATAGGTTTTTTTCAGATTATGACTGGGTTTGCTTGCTTTTCTTTGGAAAGTCTCAAATCTATTGCTCTAGGCTTTTAACCAGAACTCAGAGGTATTGGTTTGAAGTTGTCTATTACCAGTGATATTGCATTCCAAAAAAAACAAAAGGAAAAAAAGAGAACTTGATTTATAGCTCTTTTTTTTTTAAGTTCAGGGTGTATGCTTAAGCCGAAGGAAAACATTAATAGAAGCTATGGAAAAACATTTAGAAAAATAAACTATTCAAACTAAAATTATCAGCACCCTTTTCCTCATTTACTGATTACTAGATTAGTTAATGCAGATGTGGGTGCATTCTTTATCAAGTATACTTCTGGATAGAATGAAAAAACCCAACCAACAAACCAACCAAAAAACAAAAATAGCAAACCACTCCAGGAATTATTATTTTGATCATCATGCAGTCATTTATTTGAGTATCAGTTCCACCAAATAAACTGTGTTTCTGTTCCAAATATTTTTTTTTTATAATGAGAAAGTGAATTAAGAAGAAGGTGATATATGTTGAGCCTGTCATGTGTTATGGTTTATTACAGAAATGAGACTTGGGCACTTAACTGTGAATTTCTTGGGTGCAGGAATATCTGCAATATTGCAGAATACGAATATATTGCAAACTGTTAGTAGCCTTTTCCCAGAGCTATTAGTTGCCTTCTGTTAAGATGCCCTGTTCTTGTTGATTTTCTTGAATTCCACATTATTTATTTTTTTAATTCCAGCTTCATGTCTTGGGCTATTTGAGGGTTTTGGTCTTTTCACCTTGCTGAAGACTCTTGGATTTTTTCCTAGGCTGTTGTATTTATCTCCAGGAAAAAGTTATAGAGGAGGAGGAGGAAGGGGAAAGTGGGACATAAATAATATCATAAAACTCTTAAATTTCACTGTAAAACATCACTTCCCCACAGATATTACACACAGGATCTAGTAATCCTTATCTCTTACTGTATAGCCTAATCTCAACAAGTCTAATAAAGTGCAAAAATTATCAGTTCTAGTTATTGGATTTGGCACTTCAGTATTTAGTTATTTTACTATCTGTAGACCATCTCCTTTTTTTGGTATATATTTCTTTGAGATATATATTTGCATATGTATGACTGTGTCTGTGCAGAGGTGTGAGGTTACAGATGTAACCCTTTGCAATACATTTTTGGGTGATATTACAACCATAGAATCATAAAATATACTAAGTGGGAAGGGACCCATCAGGATCATTAAGTCCAGCTCCTGGCTCCAGGACCTGTGTTCCTCTAGAACATTGTCCAGATGCTTCTTGAACTCTGTCAGGCTTGGTGCTGTAATCACATCCCTGGGGAGCCTGTTCCAGTGCTCAGCCACCCTCTGGATGAAGAACCTTTCCCTGATACCTAAACCTTCCCTGGCGCAGCTCCCTGTTTTCTTCTTGAGTCCCCTGGCTGGTCACAAGAGTGAAGAGATTGGTACCTGTACCTCCAAAGAGGAAACAGTAGCATGAAAAGAAACAAAATCAAGCTGAAAATATCTTGTCTACCTAAGTGACAGAGCTTCTAATGACTTAATAGAGCCACTTCTGGAAGCCAGATCTTACACAAAGTCAAGTTTAGAGAGTCCGTACATAATCTTTAATTGCGCAGCAGGTCAAACGGGATCTAAGACATAATTGAACAGTAACCATTTAAAAATTATAATTAACATCTCATGGTGCCTCAGGGAATTTTTCTTCTTTACATAAACATATATTTATTTATAATTATCTACTTGACACAAAGAGAGGCAGATAATACAAGCTTATTGCTTACAGGAAATCTCAAGAGTTGGAAATTTAATTTGATATTTCTTCAGAATGCTATCTCTTGAGAGAGTAATATCTTAAAACTACTCTGAAAAAAAACAGATAAACCTTTCTGCAAAATAGATGGTGTAGCAATTTTCTCCTTAACCTTTAAAAACAAGCTTATAAAATTTAATGTTGTGATCTCATTTCTCTAGTATCTTTTAAGAGCCTTACTTTGGAAATGGGCTGTAAACTTTTAACTTGAAATACATCCTTATTTTTATCTTTTTTTTTCTTTGTAGCAGGGGGCTAGAATGTGGACCTACGTACCAAATTTTGCTCTGTAACGCCACTCAGGTTCCTTAAATGTGAATTGGTTTTGTTTTAGCTTGACTTGTCCATTTGCAAAAGATGAATTTTCTTTCCTGTGTGCAATACCACAATGTAAGCAGGGTCTCTATGACACGTGGCAATTTTCATTGGATTTATACCTACATCTTTAGCTTTTTTCAAAGGTGTTTTTTCCTCTAGGTTCCTTTCCACTCTTGGCTTGCTGAACTAGGTGCTTCAGTTTCAGGAATATTGCTTGCAATCCCAGTATGCAACACAAAAGAAAGAATTAGTGACTAAATAATCAAAAAGTCTGCTTTTCAAAAATAACTATGCATTTGAAATTACTTAAAATTGGTGGTGGGGGAGGGAGGAGAATTAATGAAATACTTACAAGTGATTGAGGTGAAAAGCATGATTTATCATAAGGTGTTTTTTTTTCCACAATGCAATTTTATTGATTACTGAGTCTAGTCCATTTTTTCTTTAGTGCAGCAGTGTTGATCACTTCATGTTCAATTTTTAGGTTTCCCAATATAGGTCTTTCTCAAGAAGGCATAGAACATGTTAAAATAGTCCATATTGGTTTCATTATATAGACTATTTGATTGATTAAAGCAAGTATTGGTACAGGAGAGCTCTATGAATTTAAGTTTCTTTGTAACTGGCAGCATAGTGTTTAGCTGCAATGTGAATGTTCTTGTATTTTAAGTTAATTGACCCAACTCATAAATGTTGACATTCTCTTTGCTGTCCTTACGCTCAGAGCCCAGATCTATGAACATTAAGATCTTTTTAGTGTGTGCTAATGAGCATGGCTGTTCATGCAGCCCCACCTTAATAGTAGCAATAACTCATCAGTGTCTTATTCCTGTATAATCCATTTTGAAAGAGACATCTCTGTTACATTTATATTATACCTACTTTTGTTGATGTCATTCTACTTGTTCTTATTGCAGTACACTGTAATTAGCCAGCATTTGTTTTCTGTAAGCAGTCTTCTCTGTGGCTGTGAAGTGCAATTAGAGTGACATCTCAGAAAATAAATATTTTTAGACGATATTGTCTATCCCAATATGACATGAAATGAATGACACTCACACGCCGAGATGTCCAAGGCAAAAAAGGGCACGATTATTTCCAGACCTCAATATTTATAGAATTCCAAAAGTGACCCTGGATTGGAGGATGAAATTGCCACCTCTCCAACCACACTGGTCAAACCAACAGTCCATCAATTCGCTCCTCCTCCAGAAAGGAATGCAAAGCAATCATTATTTACATGAAAAGTGCATGAGAAACTCCATTACAAAAATGTAAACACCAGAAGGCTTATGTTAGAAGAACTTTAGAAGAACAGGGTGACAATTGCCTGTGCAAATAAACCAAGGATCATGGCATGCAAGTAATGCAACAGGAAGAAGAGAGTGTGAGGAATTTAAAGAAAATGCCCATGGAAAAGAAGTATGTTTCTTAAAATTTAATTTCTGGATTAGTTACATTAAATCTTACCGTTTTCTCAATATTCCAGCTTGCTTTTTGTAGCTGTTGCTTCCCATGTTAGGATGTGACTTTCTAATAACAGATTTGTTTTGTCTTTGACAGCAACTATCGTGTTAAATGAACTCAACTGGACGGCAGCGCTGGATGATGTGTTCAAGAGGAACCGGGAAGAGGACCCCACGTTATTATGGCAGGTTTTTGGCAGTGCCACTGGCCTGGCAAGGTATTACCCAGGTAACTGAACTGTCCTAGACTGTGGGGGTACCAGTTGTTGGTTTTTCTGTGTCTGGATTGAAGGCACTTGAGACAGTAATTCATGTGTTTATTATTTCTTATCAGTAGTCTCACTACTGTGAGTTCAGCAGCTTTTTGTTAGAAGGCCCAAAATGGCCAACGATCTCTTGTTACAAGGTCTTTTAAGACTAAACTATCCAATTAAGAACTGACACCTAGATTATTTTCCCTTTTAACCCAATAACTGATCCCAAAGAGCTGCAATGAGGAATTTTCTGCCCAATTACAAAACACCACCCAAACCCATGAAGAAGAAGGAAGAAGAAGCATGAAGAAGAAACCCAGGATGACACCCTGTGCCCTCCATCTTGTTTCCATCCACAACACACTAAAAATCCCAAAACCTACATTTCTCACCAAGTGATACACCTACACTACTCTCTATAATCTATTTCACACTTTTGTGTATTCTAGTCTATCTTGAAGTCTAGGAAACTTTCTCCATGAATGAGGGTCAAAGTCAGTGCTCCCCTGGGGGTCAGGGCACCCCAGAGCAGACAGAGAAATATTCCCAGTGCCCTGGGTTTCCACACTAGACAACTGTCTTATGCCATGTATTGCATTTAAAATATTCTGAATTATCTACAAGCAGTGAAATATAACTAAAACTTGCTTTTTTACATTGACACTGTTTCTTTATATCAGAATCACACACTCAAGGACTGTGAAATTATTCTAACATGAGGGGGTAGGAACTGGGAGTGAAATATGTAACTAGTATTATTTTTTTAAGTAAGAAGAACAGAAGATTATGTAATTTGAAAAGCAGAAGAGTTTATTTTTTCTATTATTTTCTATATCTTGTGTAAATAATCACTTGAATATTTGCAAGTGAGATTTTTGCACTTGTCTAGTTTTAAAGATAGTGATGTGGAAAGTATAGTCATGTTTAACATCAGTGAAAATTTGTGTGCACCATGCTATGTTCACGTCTCTCAGAATCCACAACCCTTGACAGGTACATCTTTGCTATTAGAGCTAAGGTCAATTTTACTTGATTACTTCAACCAGCATCTGTTTCACCAAAGCATCTCATCGCTTGATCACACTAATTAACTTAAATAGATGTATATTTTACTGAATTTAGATAATGAGTAGCCTGAATTTGATTTTTGTTGTTTTCTGTGTAAAGGAAAGCCTTGTTTTATGGCAAGACCTGTGCTGCTGCTGCTGCTGCAGTTGTTAAGTGATGCTCTTATCAATGCCTGAATAATGTGTCCACTACACACACAACAGTGTGTTGTGTGAAGCATGTTGATTCGTGCCTACAACTGCCTGAGGAAGAATTTTGAGAACCTTTCTCTTCTGTTTATACAAGATTGTTTTTGTTTCTGAGGGTGAAGGGGGTTATTCTGAAGCTGTTATTGTATCATTAGCACAAGTGCTAGCACAGGCAGAGAAACTGCCTCAGGCTAGTTTACAGGAAGAATATTTCATAGCACTTGAATCCTGTTTGTTTTGTCATGCTGGATGATTATGAAATAAACACAGGGAGATGTTGCAGAAAAAAAAATATTGAAAATGCATATTTATTATTTATTTTGTTTTCCAACTCTTCCCGTGCTTTTGGGATCTATCATCATGTGTGGGTTTAGCACTATGTGATGTTTTTTTAGTACTGAAAAGGAATGTTTATTAAATATATCTCTCAGCCAATCTCTAGGAAATAATATTTCACTTGAGAAAAAATCCCATATATTTAAAAATAGATTTATATCTAGCTAACCTGTCTACTCCAGTAGTTCACCAACACAACATAGGAGCCTCAAAATCTCTATGCATTCTTCCTTAGAATACCTGTATAAAATGGGAGAAGCTTTTCTCTGTTTTGCAGGTACAAATGTTACTTGTATATACTTCATCTAAACACAATTTTAACTTCCCAGATACTCACACCTGCTATTTATTTTATAACACGCCTGCTAAGTATTTAACAGCTGTCCAATTCTGTCAGAACATAAATTCATAAATTCCTAAGTAATTCCCCAGTTCTTAAATGCTGGACATACATACACAGTGTGGAGCAATTTGATACTCTGTAAGGTTTTTCTGTTGTTTTGTGCATCTGCTTCCCATTGTAGCTAAAATTTAAAAGCCTTTTGCATTTTAGATTTGTATAATAGGTCTTTGTGCAAGGGTCTCCATTCGTCTCTTGTAAACTTTTTCTCAGTTTGCTGACACAACAGATGTTCTAAAAATTAATTTAGGTTTCATATGCTGAAGTAGATGCTTTTCACATTTGCATTTTGAAAATTATATTATAAATTGTAAAAAATTGCTTCATTCTATTGGCCTTTGGAAAGCCTGTTTCAAAATGATGAAGTTTTCCATAGTGATGATATTTGTGAAAGAATTTGGAAATATCAAAACCCAAAATTAAAATGCGTAGATAAGTATTATCTGGAACATATTCACCCAGTCTTTCTTCCCATGCTAAAAAAAAAAGTTCAGTACCTCTAAGCTACAAAGGGTGTTTTCAAACAGAGTTTTTGAGCATTAGTGTTTTTTTTTTTTTTTTATCTGCTATTGTCCCACTGCTTTGAGTCATGGGCAAAGGGCACATCTGTTCTGTTCTGAGGAGGCTCTTGGGCTGTCCTTTCCACCATGGTAACCAACAGCATGAAGGGATCTTTCTGTGAGCAGCCCTGTGAGAAGAATGTGTAAAATATGAATGCTTGAGCCACCAGCACCCCAATCTTCCCCCATCACTTGTGGGTACATTCTTCTCCCTAGACTGGGGTGATCGTGTTGCCTTTATCTTATCCCAAGTTCCTGCTGCAGTCCCAGTTCCAGTGAGCAGCCATATTTGGGGAGGGATGGGCTTTGGTGGGCAGGGATGGTGAACCTTTGCAGCTGTGCAAAGGTTCTTAGAGAATTTTAGCAATGTTTAAGCCATTAACCATTCCATTCTCTCACATTAATGTGAATATTCTAATTAGTTTCAATGGCAGCATATTTTTGAAGAGAAGTGCTAAGCTCTGTTACTCTACTGGCAATCATCCATTTTGATAGAAGATGCCAAGAGCAATTTTGAGATTTCTATTAGCTACTCTATGAGCTCTGAAGAACTCAAAAGTAAACAGCAATTTAATAAAAGAGCTCAAAAAAAAAAAAGCATATGAAGTCCATGAAACTTTTAATAAGGATGTAATATATTCTCATTCATATGTTTAAAGGCACAAATCACAAATTAGTCTTTCATCCATTGTAAGACCAATCCTCAGTAATCACAGGCCTCTGCAATCAAAAGGAAATTCTGGAATAAGGACACCTTGCTCCCAGTAGAGGAGGGTTGAGTTAGTGAATGTTTAAACAACTGGACTCAAAGGAATACCAAGTAAGTTTTCCAGAGACACTAAACTGGGAGAAGCTGTCAACTCCCTCAAGGGTGGAAAGGCCAGTGTAATACAGAATAAACAATTGCACAAAATTTGGATATTTTATTATTTTTAAAATTGCATTTAATGATTCTTAATTACAGTTAAAATATGTCAAATTTTTATAACAAGTGAACAGACTGACTCATAAAATTTTCAATTCCTTGAAATTTAAAAAAAATATGATGAATTTAATAATTTTAGATAACTTAAATTTAAATAAATTTGATATTATTTAAAAATACTAGAAAATTCCAGCCTTTTTCCTGCAAGCAGACAGTTTTCCATCATTGATGTATAACTCAAGAATAAGAGCCAGTTTTCAAAAGTGCTGTGAAAGGAAGCTGAAATGTATTTTGTGGGACTCTTTTACACAAACGCTACTGAAATTCAGTATTATGAAAGCAGTAAACAAAACCAGAGTTTCTTAGGTAAAACTGTGAGTCACTAAGTTCAAAAGTTGGATTCTCTGTGAAAGGGCAAGAGAGCCCAAATTATTATAAAGGTTGAATTGCTTTCTCCTTAGTAGCAGTAGATGTACATCTACCTGCCTAATTATTTGACTTTATAAGTCTAATTCCAGAACCCTGTATTGGCTTTTAAGATGTCATTTTAAGATGACTCTTGACTGATTCTCCAGACAGAGGGTTTCGATAGTTTTTGATTCAAAATAAAAGCAGTAATCTGGGAGTGATTTATTAAGATCATTGACATTAGCAATTCATTCCAATCCAATTGAAACTTTTTCTGTTTTTTATAAATATTGAATCTCTCACCTGTGGGCTTGCACATGTAGAGTTTTGTTGGTGCTGTGTGGACAGCATGGCGTTTTAATATAGATCAGGTTTGAGATTTCATTTATAATTAACCACAGCACTGGATAAATCTGTTGCTCAAAAACAAATTAATTTAATTAAAGTAGTTTATTATGATTTGACAGGTATTAAGTTACTTACATTTTGTGAGGCATCTATCCAGGTAACTAGAATGCTAGGTTTAAGAAAGCAGCTATTTACAAGAACAATTTAATATAATTTTTTTGGTGGGCTACTTGGAAGTGTAGGTATAAGGTAACCAGGTCCTCTTTTAATCATGAAATTATTCTTAATTATAGACATAATTAGGATTATAATTGTTAATCAATGTTTCGTTAAAATACTGCAATGGGGAGGTGTAGTATTTTCCCTGCAGCAAGTACTAATTAAACAAACTTTATAAACAACGTTGTATTTATGTGCCTTTTACCAGATACCATCTCTTCCTTTGTTCATTTTGTTGGGTCTTTTTGGGGTTTTTTTGTTTTGGTTTTTTTTTTGTACTGCAGACAGCAGACATTTATTTGTGGTTAAATATGATACAGGAGGCTTTCCAGCTGCAGTAATAAATTTACTTAAGAAAAATTGGTTGCATAGGATTACTCAAATGAAAACGGTCCTGATTTAGATGAATGTTTAGTAAAAAGCTGTTTGATCAGCAGCACTGACTCAGCTCTCTCGGGGAAGTACACGAAATAATAATTTTCCCAAGGGTTGTAGTAGAAAGGGTAATACTGATAGGGAGACTGATAGTGCTGATAGTTTCAGATTTCAGCTAGTGGGTTACAAATATCCATAACAGTGGCATAATGATGCATGAGTAGATTCAGCATCTTTTATGAGAAAATACTGAACCTAGGCACATTGGAACAGTATTTAGTCTGCAGTGACCAAAGGTCTGAAGTCAGGAATGTGCCCCACTTGGTCAAGATCCAAAAAGTTGAGTCAATTCATAACAAAAATAAAGTGGAAATTTAACAAGGGCCTGTGGGAAGTTCAGCTGAAAGCTTGTGTTCACAACATGGTATTTCTGGCAAAAGATATGTCTTCCAGTCTCCCAAGGTTCTGCACAGGTCTGTGACTTCTCTCTGTTGTCTTTGTGGAGTCTTTTTGTTGGAGGTCTTTCACAGAGCAGAAAGCAGAGTCCAACCTGCAGCTCCACACCCTCCTCTTATCACATCACCTAGACACACATACTTGACCTCTTCCTGTGACCTTACCTGTATGACCTGTATTAGAGAAGAATTCTTACTTTAGGTAAGAATCATGATCATGCCCTAATCATGTATACATGTGATTAGTAAGTTCATCAGCTCCCTCAGCTTAAAGATGTATCTAGGTTATTAAACAGGGTAAGTCAGAGTTTTATTGGAGTTCTTTAGACAGTCCCATGGTGTGACTGAAGGGACAACATGTGCTGGCAGCTTTTCCCAATGGACAGCACTGAATGCTGTTTTCTTTCCTAAATACTGCAAAGTTCTTCAGTTTTGTTCCAGGAGACTTTGTGTTCTCAGAGACACCTGGAATATTTTGTGCTATACTGCATGTCGTATATATGCTGCATGGCATATAAACCACGAGTTTTCATCTGCAAAACACTCCTGGTTAAAAAACGGATAAAAACATAATTTTGTCCTCATTTTGCAGATAAAAGAAACATGTATAGAGAGATAAAATGGCTTCTTCAGTGATCCTCTGAAGGTTAGGTATTCAAGCCAGGGGTGTGCATAGCAACAATTTTTTTAGTATTGAGTGTGCATTTATGTTAACTCATATTTAAATTCAGTCTAAATATCAGTGGGCCTGGCAATCTCATCTGGATGTTTGTCATATCAGTATTGAAGAGTACAGTGAAAAGAACTGTTGCAATCTTCCATTTCTTTACTGTAGACTTGCCTTCTACTTAGTCTTCCTTTGTTTATCTATGTAATAAGTAGGTATAATATGATGGGAATTTTAATTAAATAGAAAAAACTCTTTGCATTGTTCATGCCAATATCTTACTAGGGTATTCCTATGGAATTTGAGCTTATGAAGTATTAAATGGAAAAATTCACACATAAAGAAAGCAGCACTTCGGTGATGATTTTCCAGAAAAATAATCTTGTCCCTAAAGTCTTCAAAATTTTGGATTAAAAATATAGATTGAACAGAAGTATCTGAATAAGGATTAACTCTTATCCTTCATTAAAAAAAAAAAAAAAAACCAGAAAAAAAACCCCAAAAAACCAGAAAACCAACCGCAAACCTGTTTCCAGATGTTAGTGAATCGAGTTTCACTTAGCTACTAGAGCATTCCCTGCTTAGACAAATTAATAATAGAAGAGCTTTAAAAATCAATTTCTAATAAAATAAAACGGTATCTCTCAAAATGAAGAACTTGCTGTGCACAGCTGCTCTTGTGTTAGCAATTAATGGCAAGCAATAGTGTTGTGGCCATGATATTGAACTCTCCAGAGAAAGTAATTACTGAAGCAGGTACTGAGAGACTGGACAGCCTAAAAATCCATAGAAAATGAATCAAAAGCCTTGCAAAACTGAGAATGTCACTTTTTTTTTTTTTGCAAAAGGTTTTATATTTTATAGCTATTAGTTCCTGTTAACAGCTCAACATTTAAAGGAGCCTTTAAAGTAGACAAACAAAGTAAAACCACAAACACTTTTCTGGTAATGCAGCTTATAAATTATCAATTAGTGCAATTAGTGTGTGTGAGGCAGATACTTCTACTTTTTCATAGAAATAAGCCTCTTTGAGTGTTGTTCACTTTTTTTTTCTTTTTTCCTTTGAAATCTGGGAGGGAGGAACAGGAACTGACATGATTCGGATCTAACCATACTCCTCATAGAATTTTTGGTGGAAAATGCCTTTAAGATCATCAAGTGTAGCCATCAGCCCAGCACCACCACCACCTTTACCACTAAACCATGTCCTCAAATGCCACATCCACACATTTTTTTTAACTTCCAGGGATGGTGACTGCCACTTCCCTGCACTGCATGTATCAATGCTTCACAACCCTTTCTGGCAAGAAATTTCTACTAATATCCCCTCTAAATCTCCCCTGGCACAACTTGAGGCTGTTTCCTCTCATCCTGGTCCCTTGTCACTTGAGAGAAGAGATTGACACCCGTTTCACTACAACCTCATTTCATGATATGAAAAATCTTACAGTGAGTTCAGTTATGGCTCATTTTTCAAAACTGATGTGCTGAATTTTGCAGTTACACAGGCAGAACCACCGAGTTACAGGATAACCTGCTATTTCTAGTAAGTTAATGAAATTACATACTGCAGGTCACCATGCCTTCATGCTGAAATTCGTGCAATCTTTGTGTCTTTGTGATACAGATTTAAATCTCCAGAATTTGCTTTTATAGGAGAAAAAAGAAAACCACTGCACAGCCAACAAAACAGCTTGTTGCTTCTTCTTCTTCTCAAGCTCTGATACTCCAGCCCTCTTTGGGGACATGGTCTCTAGTCCAGGTGAAACTAATGCAAGCAACACATTTAGGATGAAATTCAGTTTACACATGCAGAAAGAGAAATGTTTGCCTCTGAAATAAGATAACAGAAAGAGGTTCATTTGAAGTGGTAGACTGCAGCAGGTATTGCATTCTAATCGCTCTTGGGTGTTTTGGTACATAGGGATCAAAAATCAATGGATTTGTTTGTGTATGGACTATTCCTGTATCAAACCTTTGCTTAACTGATTTGTGATAAAACTGAGTGCAATATTGCCCATAACATAATCACCCATTATCACCTGGGTAATAGATTCTACAAAACCTCATGATTACTATCCTCTCTTTTCTGTATTGTTGCAGAAGATATTGCACAGACCTGTATGACTTAGATAGATTTTACCTGAACACATTTTAAGGTTTTGGCAATTTCAGTCACTAAGAAAATAAAATCACAAGGGAATGGCTTCATTCAGTCCTGACTGAACATCTGGTGTGGTGTCACAGAGCTGGTCAGTAACAATCTCTCTCGGGAGGATGGTACTAACCAGAATTAACCCAAGGCATTATTATTATATAGATATCCTGAATACTAATTATAGCAGTTGAAAACTGAAAACTTTATGATTGTTAATGTTAGGGGCTTTTAAAATTATGACTGTTTCTTATTTTTGGTTACCATGTCTCACCTTTTACTGAAAAACAGTTAAGTAATTTTACAAAAGTGCTGCTGCCACACTGAAATTTAAATGACTTCTTTCTGAGTAGAAAATTGAGGAGTGTCTCATTTCTCAAATAGTCTGGGCTATTACATATCTGAAATCAGTTTTTTTCACATAAGTTCACTGAAAGAATTTTGAAATATCAGCAAAGTGTATGCTGTAACTCATACCTTTGCTCCATCTGAGGAAGACTTTGCTGAATCTGGCTCAGGGAATTGAATAATCCGTGGTTTTGGTTGTTTTGAATATCCACACGAATGTTAATTTAAGAGATTGCAAGATAAAATTTGGAGTTTGAGTCAAAATAAAATGATGCAATCTGAGATTTGATAATTGGTATTTGTTACTTATCTTAATATCAGCTTTTTGCCTTTTTTCTCAAATGTGTTAATAATGTAAAGGGATGTAAAACTGTTAATAATTAATCTCTGCCTCTCTGTTCCTTGCACATGCATACCTAACCAGTAGAACAGGGCAGAACTTTCAGGAGATTTTCTCTCATGACACTCACCTATGCCTCTGGAATCATCTCATTAATTCAGAATGGGAGGTTGTACCCAAGTCTTCCTTTCCTAACATACATTTTCATTTAGGCTCTACCCTGTGACAGTCTCTATAGTGCATTAATTGGATCTGCTTGTAACCAACAAACCTGAGGATTTCTACTCTAAATGTGCAGAAATAACAGAAAAACATGACTTGCTCTTGCTTGGATTCTATCCAGTACTTGTATCTCAATAATGCAAACAGAAGTGGGAGGGATATCAAACCTAATGAATAATTTATAAAGTATCAAATCTATCCACATGCCAAACAGGAAAATCATCAAAAGGGAACATGAGTAAAGCCTGATGTATGCACCAGAGAACTGTGAATTGTTGATATAGTTCAAAGATACTCATATGCAACAATGAACTGTGGTGAGGCTGATTTCTCAAAGGTATTGGTTAACCAGGTTCCAAACAACCTTACAAAAATGTATTAAACAATAGGTTATACAAACAAAACTGTAAATCTCAAAATCCTTGATCAATTTAAGTTTTTGAGGGGAAATTGGAATCATATTTTTTATGGTTTTCATTTTGCTTTTATTTTATAATGAAAGCATTTATTTTATAATAAAAGCATCTCATTTTGCTATTATTTTATAATACCTTTTTTCAGTAAGATATAAGCCAGTTTCCCCAAATTACTTTATAGTGTTTTTTGTATATGGACCAAAAAAACAACACATCTCTCTCATTTGTCTCCGTCCCTTCTAATTATTTCCTGTATAATTTTTAATGCATACTTATACGTATTTTTACATGGAAAGTATTTATCATCTTTTAAAAAGGTTGTCTTAAAAATATAAAATCAGGATAAGTTAAAGTTGATCACTGGATATCAAACATTGTAAGGGAATTTCAGTTTCCTACTAAAAACAATTTCAACAATATCCATAAATACTCAGAATGTTACTAAAACCAGTGAATACATTTCAGGCCATTCAAAGCCATCTAAAATGAAAAGTGTTTTCCAGATAGAGACTAGCATGAATGGATAATTTAGTCATGTTAATTCTTGAGGTTGGAGAGGGAATTCAGCATTTCTTTGCCATGAATGAAATTTCAGATACTAAGGGCTGAGTCCTTATATATGTTGTGCAGAGCTAGAGCCTTGCAGAGACTTTCTACTAGATTATGTAAATTGTTGTAGAAACCATCAGAAAGATCAATAGAACAAGTTTTCTCATTATACATTATATATCTTAATTAGTTCATGATCCAGCAGCCATTAATATCCTGTGATAAATCATGCAGTCGTTGAAACTTAAGCATGTAGAAGCTTGTTATATTTTTTCTGGAAAGAAAATAATATATTTATTAGGAAAACAAAACTTATTGACCCGTGGCACAGGAAATAGTGATTTAACAGCATGGTAATAAATAATGGCTTTAAAGACCTTCTCCAGATCTCCCTGAAGCTGCTGACAGTCATTCCAGGACTGTGTGCACTGCAAGAGCCATACTAATGAGAAAAAAGTAGAATTTAGTTGTTGTGCTCACCTCTGTGCCTATCTACCCAAAACAAAAGCTGTGTTACCATTCACAATCTCATTCATAATCTCCAGAAGGACCAGACAGGCTGTAAGTAGTGTGCTGAGTGGCTTCTGCTCAGTTTATTTTGTGTGTAATTGTACTGTTATTAGAGTTTTTAGCCTAGTTCTTGTGAATGGCTTCCTTTCCACTGTTCTTTTTTACCTGCTAATATGGATGGATTCAAAAAGAGTCAGTTTGGGCCTCACTGCAATCCAGGCTATTACTGAAAAGCTATGGTAGAGCTGAGTCCAGGTTTAGCAGCTCAAGGTTTTACCAAAGGAATTCTGCTGTAGATCAGTTTGGAAAAATTGTCTTCGCATCTTTCATTTTACTTTCTCAACCAGAAGTTTTGAGCATCCTCTCCATATTTAAAAAACAAAGCCAAAGAAAAGGAATTTTTAAACATGTTGTGATTTTTATTCCAGTTAAAAATCCCTCAAGTGCTGTCATACAATCATTTGGTGCTTTTAGAAATACTAGGGGAAGTTTCAGGCATTTCAGTTTTTGCTATTAGGTGTTCAAGTGGGTATAAATTTTGCTTCTTCATGTTTCTGAAAGGTTTGCCACACGCTGTTTGGTCTAAAGGCCCTGATTCTAAAGGGCTTTGTCAAGAGAATTTCTGTTGGCCTTAAGGATGGGATGTGCTTACCTCTTAGGTGGTGTTACATTGACATATATTTGTAGCTCTCAAGGTTTGCATTGTATCTGAAGAGTAGCTGAATTATTTCTCATGGTCTTCTGCTGTGCAGCTAAAATGAAATCTTAACCCATATTTCTGTAAATGTTAGTTTAGACTTAGAAAAATTACCCTGCAGTTTAAAGTAAGATGTGAAGATTGTGATATCAGATGAATTCTAGCTAAATGTTCCTATCATGGTTTTCAGTAGATAATTGATGTTAGCTAAAGGGCCATTCTGTCATTCTGCCTGTAGAACATTTGTTCAGTTTTAAATGCATTTGCTGTCACAGTAGCATATGAAGATGATGTTGGAAATGCCCTTCTTCAGCTCCTGCCTTCAAATTCTCTTTGAACCACCATCCTTTTGCTTTACAGAATGCACTTAAGGAGTTGAACTTTTCTTTCCTGTGAAATAAAATAACATTATCAGTGTATATTGAATTTCCTCTGTTGTTTTGAAATAAATCTAGATCATAAATGAGATAGTTCTCTGTTTATGAAGGCTGTCCCAGATATGTGTCAATTAAGAGGGATATATTTGGTAAGGCATAGCTTTTTTACTGGATGTCACTGAAATGACTGGAAGTTTTGGCAGCCTTGGTCAGTATATTGATTTTTCTTTTGCTATCTTACCTAAACCAGTCATAATACAAACTGAAATGAGCATATTCCATGAAGATTTTGTAAGTCTCAGGGAACGTATCTGAAAGATGGATTTTCAGATGGAATTTCTATAGTAAGGATTGCCTGGACAGAGACAAAAAAAAAATCCATCACTGAACATGTGCTAACCTTGTAGGTTCATAAAACACTGGTGAATTTAACCTGTGCATGTCTAAATAATGATACTTAAGTTAGAATTTTAGCATTTATCTGTCTCAAAAAAATTAAATTCTCTCCTTTCTGAACATTTCAAATACTTTATCCTGTCAGGTCCCAAAGGACCTGTCAAGTGGTCTAGCCTGAAATCATAGACAATACTGGTATAGATTTTGAGGTTCTTCTGGTGTGCAACAATACACAGTGTTCTCTGTGACTGCTAAAAGTGTACTGCTAAATGTGGGTTACAGTCAGCTTGAAGGTTCCAGTAAGTGATAGGCCAGATCATGGTTTGGTCCCTTAGGAAATGATTCATTTTGTAAAATCAAAAATAGGCAGCTGCTCAAAGCTGATGGCTTCTTTTATATTCATGGGTGAAGATATAAATCTCCCATTTTGTCTTAGGTATATTATTTTTCAGGAAGAATCTTGGAGCTGCCTATATCTTTTTGTATTTCCTAGACAGAAAAATGATTGATGTCAGGAAATAGCACCCCCAAGGCTTTTGGCATACAGTGAGAGAACAAATTGTGGAACATTATCTCATTCCCTGTAGCTTTTCACATTTTTATTTGTGTTCGTTAAGCTGTCACATGGTTTTGAAAGGGTCATTTTATTTTCCAGTAAGGAAATAATTCCCACCCTTAATGAAAATTATGGTAAAGCCTGGATTAAACGCTTGAAAAAGGTCATCATTTTTAGCATTTTCTTTACAGAGACATAAATATTTACATCTTTTTTTTTCAGAGAATATGCTATTTTCATGTTCCTTTTCTAATACGCATTTTTAGGTAAAGCTCTTGAGTCAGTGAACAATTATTTAGGCTCATAACTGAGATACCATTATTATATACAGCAATAAGTATTTTTTTAAAATTAAGTAAACTGTTGTTAAAAAATGTTGTTTCATTATCTGAAGTTTTTTGGTTGAATTTTTGGTTCCAGTACCCGTCTCTTCAACACACTTGGTCATACACATACACATACATTTACATTTACATTTACATATCCACATACATGTATATATAGTTTTATTGTATTGTATGGTAATGTGTATAAGGGTGTCTAGGTATTTCAACCACATATAGAACAAATACAGAATCTTTTTTTTATCCATATGAAATGTTGATATTTATATAATGCAAAGTCTGTGATCCTGATTCATGACATTGTTGTAATTAAAATAGTTGAGATAAAGTTTCTTATTATTCTATGCAATTTTTTTTTTTTTAGCTTCCCCATGGGTAGATAAAAGTCGAACTCCTAACAAAATAGATCTGTATGATGTACGCAGAAGACCATGGTAAGCTGTCTTTTTAAAAGTTTAGTGTGTGTATATATATATACACATATATATATTTATATGTATATATATTATAAATTTATATACTATATATACTCTATACCTACTATATTTCTTGATATTATTGTAAAAATATTTTTTCTGTATGTTTGTAATGGTACTTATTTTAGATATTGTTATTTTATTTTTAAAACTTGTTAGTTTTTCTAAATAAAAAATTTTCAAATAATACTCCTTGTTATGCAACATCTACTTTAGTTGTTGTACTATTGGATTTCATAGACTTTTCACAGGAGGATAACTATCAAATAGGTGTAAGACAGTTAAAAACTGATTTTGTGCCAAAATTAATTATAATCCTGAATATTAAACTGAATCATTCTTCCAGATTTTTGCGAATATTTAAAAATATGCCTCAGTGGTTTAGACCAACAATAAAATCACTAGATGTGTAAAACATGGGAGAGCAGTGAGATTTTTTTAAGTAAGCCTCTCAAGACAAAAACACATTGATACTTGGATATAGTTGGGAATATTTTTTCCAAAGGACTGAGTATTTCTGCCTAAGCTGGGCTGAGAAAAATTCATCTGCCATCAAGATCTTTAGCTATGAAATAACATTCCTGTTTTTCAGTCATGTGAAAGCAGTGAATTTTGATTCGTACATCCTATGTCCAGACTACCCTAATGTGGTTTAGACTTAAATTTACCTAGGAGACACAGCAAGAGAGGAAATAACACACACGGGTTAAAAAACAACATGTGGGTTTTGTACTAGCTACAGCAGGAGGATGCCATTGGTTCAGCTTCTTCGTGTTTAGAGATCCCAGAGTGTCTTCCATCACACACACAAAAATGTTTACGCAAATGTGTGTAATTCATACCATTTATTTATTTCAGGTATATCCAAGGAGCAGCATCTCCCAAGGACATGCTTATTTTAGTGGATGCGTGAGTGTTTAATGTCTGAATATTGACAGTAGTGGGGTAAAAGTACTTTGGTACATTGAACAAATCTCTGTATGCTGAAAAACAGAGAGGCAATTAAGGGGTCTTGTATGAAAGCAATAAAAATCTTGGTATGAGCCAAATAAATACATAACAGAAAAGAGTTCCAAAAAACCCAAAGCAAACATGAAAGTTATTTAAACTGGAGGCAAGGAAATGTTTATTTAAATCACTTCAATATTTTTCTGTTTTCAACTTATTAATTACTGCAGCAATCAAGTGAATATTTCTCATGTGTGTGCCAAGTTTTGTTGTAAAGCACAAACCCAAAAACAAATGACTAAAAGCATTGTGATGAATGTGACAATGATTTAATGCACCTGACAGATAAGAATGTATGTGCACTTTGTGTGTTTCACAATACAGGTTTAAAAATTGCCAAGTTCAGTTACTATAAAAAGTTGCTAGAAAGCAAGCAAAGAAATGCATAAAAACTTGCTGTCTGCCTCAGCAAGGCTTCTGTGGTGTAGGCAAAGTTGAGGGACTGAAGAGAGCATTGAACCTGATGTGTCGGATTGCTTTATGCTGAAAAGCTTCTCAGGCACAGAATTTGCATTTAATGCTTTCACACGTGGTGAAGGGCTTTCATATCAGCAGTGAGTTTTATCAACATTTGTTATTTCTTCACTTCAGCTTAGGTTTTGCCTTGAATCAAAGAAGCTGTCATTGGCATCTCTGGAAATCCAGAGCTGTAAATCTGTGTGTAGGAGTATAAAATGTTCAGATAATGCATTGGTTGAAGGTGTTAAACTCAGATTTCTTGAAAAGGAAATGAGTAAAGGATGTAGCATTATGATGTCATCTGAGGCACAGGACTAGGACTTTGTATGCCAGTTCTGGACTTACTTTAATAATTATAAAGAGTTTAATAGCACTAATGATGAGTTGAACAATTCAGGAATAAATTTTATTTATTTATTATAAAATTTAAAATTTTAATGTTTAGATAGGTGCTCTGTATTTTATGTTACATAATATTTGCTGAATTCAACTTTTCTATTGTGAATTTTTTCAGGAGTGGGAGTGTCAGTGGGTTGACATTGAAGCTGATCCGCACGTCAGTCATTGAGATGTTGGAGACCTTGTCTGATGATGACTTTGTGAATGTAGTTTCAGTGAGTATCTGTTCTTTCCACAGAATTTGCATTGTCAACAAAGCCAAAAGCAAACTACTTTTAATACCAGATGTGAGGTACTTGAATGTTAAGCTGCAAAGAGACTTAAAATATATTGGTTTTTTTTCTTATAAAATAAAATGAATGTCCTAGATTTGATATTGCATATACATTTGAGTGAAGGGCAAAAGTAATTTAAATAAACTCCTGCATAGCCAGATTCTCCTTTCCAATATTATTCTATTGTCTGTATAAAGCTTCTCCCATTAGATTGGTATATGCAAATTCTCTTGAAATAATTGCTGCTTCCCAGATTTTCTACACATAAGATATTTGGATTACTCATGCTGTTTGATGCATAATGACAGTAGATGTGGAGCCATATATCTGACCTGCCCAAGAAATGTTTCTGAGACGTTTTATAGTTCTTCACTATTGATGGGTGGCAAAACATTTTTTCTCATAATAAATAATAAAATAGAGGGAAGAATCTATGAAGAAGGGATGGGAAATTTTCCATTTTCAGGAGAATACCTTGGATGTCATGTTCTATCCTTGGGAAAAGATTTTTAATTTTTTTTTTTATTAATCTATTCAAATGTAGAGTTTTGGTTCTATGGATTTAAGATGAGAACACTGGCATATTCTTAATAACAAGAGACAGCCTCAATGATGAGTAACTGGAATGATTTTGGAGATAATTTTCAACTTGCAGATTCATGTTGTAGCCAGCCTGAGGGAGAAAGACCTGAAATCTAACTGAAAGAAATATTTTTTAAAATTACTAATTGCTTCATGGTTTTCTGACAGTCTAGCTAGAACTTTCTACAAGGAGCAGATAAGTGTTTATTCTCAATGGTATTTCGTTTCTTAAAGTTTTTTATAGTGGATAAGACCATTTTCCTTGGTCTAAATTGCAGTGAAAAAAACCAAAAACAAACCCTGATTTTTTAAAATTATTGTTATTAATGGAAATAAGCTTCTCTGTAATGGTACTGGGGAGTTGAAATCTTCTTAGTTTCACCAATTTATTAAAAAAAAAAAAAAGCTTGTAATCTAAACTGATGGAAATTGATTACTGTGTTAGCAGAGCTGTGCCAGCTTTTACTGCTGGAAAATCTGGACCCCTACTACCTCTTGATTTACACACATTTCCAAACTCTTTTGTTACATTTGCTCCAAGATGACCAGAAAGAGTCATCTTAATGCTAAGCCTTCCTTAGGCTGTGAGTATTTTATTAGCTAAGGGTCACTATTATTCTAATGAGGCCTCAAGGTTGGGATTTGTGTCAAAAAAGGACCAGAAACCCCCAGTATTTCCTACAGTATATTTCCCCAGGGGTTTGTTACTTACAATATATAGGGGCCATTTTTTCCCTTTGAATGAACTTTAGAGTTTCACATCAGAAATTTGATTGCAGAACCAAAAAGGGCATTTTGGTCGTGTTGTTTTCATCATCAGTGGAGGGCAGCAATCTCAGAAATGTGCATAATAGAACATGGCATCTCTAAATCTTTCATAAAGTGCTATTTGATATTGTTCCCTTATAATTTAAAATTGTCCTTATTAAAACTTTTCAGTATTGTAATTACTTTGACATAACATGTGTTTTCATATATTCAGATGATTTATGAATGGAATTTTGGTGGAGGATTTACAACATATATATATTTTATTTCTCTAATAGACAGGAAATAATAAGCTATAGATAGGAAACAAATGATTGTACTATTATAAGGCATTCTATACATGAGAGAAGTGAACACAGAACTTTGGTCTTTGAAGATTGCTTTTTTAAAGATTTCTTTTGGTTTTTGAAGATTTGACAGAATCAGTTTAACAGTTGGACTAGATAATCTTTCAAGTCTTTTTCAACATAAACAATTCTAAGATTATATCATCTTGATTCACAAAATATTCCATAATGTAGTAGGACTATCTAAAGCCCAATTCAAGTGCTTTCTTAGTAAACCAAACAGGCAAAAAAACAACTTAAACATTTTATTCTAGGTGAAATAAATGCAGATTTATTCAATATTATTTGAAAAATTGTTCAATATATTGCATGTCTTTGCTTAAGAACATTTTCTCCTGAAGCATCCCAGCATTAGACATGATAGGCTAATCAAAAAGTTCAAAAACCTAGGTGAAAGTGTTAAGTTAATACAGCATTATCATATGGATACATGAACACAAACACTAACTAGAAGTTATCCACAATTTTTCTTTCCCTCATGGATCTTTTGGCTTAAAATGTGACAGGTTTTTTATGGCTTGTTAGCTTTAATAACCATGGAGTCTTTGGTCTGGGGGTTTGAGTTAGCTGGAGAGCTGTTTCACTGCTAACCTCTGCCAAGATGTTGTCCCACAAAGCCCATGTGCATGATGATTCATACCCACAACTGAAAGACATGGATTTAAGCTCATGTCAATCACTTCTTTAAAATGACAGGATGATTTAATGAACTGTGCCTTCTATATGAGGAAATCCCAGGGAAAAAATGCTTAAAAGTAAATGTGCTAAAAACATGAGTTCCACTGAATAAATGCAGTTCCTGTGTGGTGTTTGAGGTTCTCAGGATGAGGTGAGAGATGAGAATTTGACTCCAAGTTCTCAGAAGGCTGATATATTATATTATATTATATTATATTATATTATATTATATTATATTATATTATATTATATTATATACTAAAACTATACTATAGAAAGAGAAAGGATACAGACAGAAGGCTGAAACGAGAATGATAATAGAAACCCATGACAGACTCAGAGAGTCTGACACAGCTGGCTGCGATTGGTCATTAAATTAAACAATTTACATGCTGGGTAAACAATTCTCTAAATTACATTTCAAAGCAGCAATACACGGAGAAGCTGAGGATTCTCATCTTCCCAGGAGAAGAAATCCTGGTGCAGGGATTTTTCATAAAAATATCACGGTGACATTCCTGCATTTATTTCCAGGGAAAGAACTCACAGTTGAGTGAACTGTTAAATTGTAAAAAGATAGCCAGGGGTTAATATATCATGGTTTCCTTTGGGATTTGCGTGTTCCTTATCTGAAGTGCTGTGCTTTGTTGCAGGGAGAAAACCTGCTGTTTGCAAGGGCTTAAATGCATGAGTAATACAGCTGTTTTCCCACTAATCCGGTTAGAGGCTTTGATAGCAGCGAGCAGTAGATGATGGGGGCAGCAATTCCATCCCAGCACGTCGTGATTTAGTGACTTGGCTTCAGATGTTGACACAGAGAGTGTAATTTGTTTGTGATTGTGGGTAGTGTGCAGGAGAAATGTATTTCAAATCTGCAGAGGGGCAGAAAACCACACAAAGGAGAAACCTCCCTTACAGCAACAGATGTGTTAAAGGTCAGGAGGTGCTGTACTTTTTAAATTCACTTAGCCTTTGTAAAAATCCAAACTAGTATTTACTGCTTAGGAACTGGAAATTAAATGTCAAGAGCATACGAGATAGAACAGAATCATATTCTGGGAAAATTGAAAGCTCATCTCCTGCTCTTGTGCATTTCTGCACATTGAGTAAACTCAGAGGGAAGGTGATTTCTACATGAGTTGATTTCAAAGAAAAAACTGTGCATCCAGCCTATTAAGCTATTGATGGGGATAAAAAAAATCTGTGGATGATGCATCTCTTTTCCCACTGATTTTAATAGAAGTTTTTCATGTAATTCCACAGCTCATTGTTTGCAAACCTGTTTACTTTGTCTCTCTTACTCCTAAGCTGGTAAAATCTTTATGCCTTCCTAATTAAAATATTTAAATGTGCTAACAGAGGGAAAATAAAGTTTTTTAAAAGTCTTTTCAATATATCAAAGGGCTCCTTTCCCCTTCTGCTACATGATCCATCCTGTATTCTGCAGTTCATATTGCACCTGTGTTATCTTAAATACAGGGAGACATTCCTTCCTTCTGGGAACTACTTTCTTAAGTTTAGTTTTAAAATTAAATAACGTGCCATGGGTGGAAACCTTACCTGAAGTCCTAGTGGAGGGAGGAGGATGCTAGATTCTAGAGCCAGGTAGCATGTCATGCTTATACAATCTTTGCTAGAAATTTTAGCTTTGTAGGACTGTACTTCTGATTGATTGGCAAAAACTTGGAGTTTTATTTAAAAATAACTTAAACTTTGTTTCCTTTATTATTTCAATGTAACCTGAACTCAAATTGCATACTCAAATGGTACGACAGGGTTTTTTACTGTGTTTTTGAATTTTGAACCAGAAAAGTTCAGTCGTGCTTAGTTTTTCCAAACAACATCACTACTTGAGGGACAAATTAAGTATGATCATGGTATCAGTGGAACTGAAGTATTTCTGTTGATGGATCTAGAGGAAATGAGAAGGACTCCTGTGTGAAGGGCTCTGCCAATGTACTTTTGTTCTTAATTTCTCATTTTCCTTAATGGACAATACTAAGGAATATTGGTATGACAATACTTTTTCATTATTTGACAAATAAAAATCTAGATGGACAATCAGGTTCTCTCTACAATAAGTATGTCTGCATATGAGCCTCTCTTAGTGATTTAATCCTGAAGCATTTCAGGTAATGAATCACAGTAGCTGCAATTAAGTGTACAGGATCCTCGTCATTATAGCTGTGTGAGGCAGTAAACAAATAGCTGTAATTAGGGGTTTTTTTTTGTCAAGGGGCATGGTTTGGTGTTTTTTACTAGTCAGTGAAAAGTGGTAGAAAGGCAAGTTTAGGTCTGAGTGTTGAGCTTCCTGATTCTCTTAACAGCAATCCATCTATCTGACCTTTCAGTTTCTCTTGAATTGAATGGTTCATTTTCAGGAAAAGGGGAGCAATGATAGCTGCAGATAAAAACATCTTGGTAGCAATGTTCCTTAATGGAAAATCATTAGCATTCCTTAATGGTAGGTCATTATCTTGCATCTTCCATATTCAAGGAGCAAGTGAATTAAAAAGGTTGTTTTTTTTTTTCATACAGGTATATTTAATAAGCACTGTAGGTGCAGGGTTAAAAAAAGCTTAGAGAAGTTATGATCAAAATTTCAATTTCTACCTTGCTAATAATTACAGGTAGAGAAAGGCTATGTATCTGTGGAAATAAATGTAGGGGAAATATATCTGGAGGACAGGTCTAGCAAATGTAATGAAGGTGAGTAGTCTGCAAATAAAATTGGAGAAAATTTGGAAATTATGGAAACCAAGGGATTATTAAGAAGTTGGAAGG
>NW_005054577.1:115580-118220 GCF_000277835.1 Geospiza fortis
GCTTGTAGAATTATGTTTATTTTTACCTTCTCTCTAAAAGGAAAGTCAAGAAAGGAGTCAGTGAAAATCTGTTAGAAGTTTGTCAGGGGGAAAGTTGAGAGGGCTGGAGTTGAGAGGAAGATTAGGATAGGGGGAGTA
Source organism: Geospiza fortis (assembly GCF_000277835.1). Lineage (NCBI taxonomy): Eukaryota > Metazoa > Chordata > Aves > Passeriformes > Thraupidae > Geospiza > Geospiza fortis. Next base: position 115,719 of record NW_005054577.1, read on the forward strand.
TTGTCTTAGCTGACTTTTTTGAAATGAGATTGGCTTCAGTGGGACCCTGATCCTCAGGAAAGCAAATTACACAGTTTTTTGTCAAGAAAAAGAAAAAGTGAGAGATCACTAGGACTTGAGCTTCTTGCAGTCTTCATCTGACATGATGAACTAGAAATGCTTGTACAGCTTCAGTGACATGGCTAGAGACAACTTTTTTTCTAAATAGTGTATGGATTGATGGTCCACTTTCTCTCCTGGAAGGCAAATTATAAGTGAATTCAAATTTTGACTGTATGACTCCTTTGTTGTGGCTGAATACTGTTACATATATGTGGAACATATCAGTAATTTAACACAAAAATGATTGGCTCAGATATTACAAAAATATTGCAGTTGTCTTCTCTGATGACTGAAAGTGTTTTACAGGTGATTGCTTGGCTCTAGAAAGCATCTTCTTACACACCTGAGTGCATCATCTGAGAAGCTGAGTTTTAGGCATGCTCTCAAACTCTCAGAGCTCTTTTTTGGTTGTTGTAGGGTACAGAAGTAAATAATCTAATGACTGATGTCGTCACAGATGAGGAGTGCTGTTGCTGGGGAAACTCTTTTATCCATAGGTTCTCAAACCTGTCAGGTAGAAGCACTTCAAAAAGCACAAGTTGAAGCCAAACAAATTTGAATAGCCTACAACCAGTTAAAATGCCTTTAAAATTCCAAGGAAAGAATCTTCTTGTCTTCGTATCAATATTTAATGCCTTTCTGGAAGATGCACTTTCAGCAAACATCTGCCACTAAATGTATTTGTTATGGTTTACTGCAGAAGGAACCAAGGGAATTTTAATGACCAGTGGTAGGGGGGTGGTGAGACAATATGCAAGAGATCAGATTGGAGTGGCTCATTGCCCCTTTTAGCCTGAAATCAAGAATATGTAAAGATTTTGGTTGGTTGGGTTTTTTTCCTCTTTGTTTTCTCCTGCCAACTTAAATATTTGTCCCAAGTAGTTGTTCATCATCCACCCTAGTTATTAATGGACTGGCAAGTGCTTCATGACCCTTGTGTGATACAAATATTCAAAATAGTAAATATTGCAAAGCTTTCATTATTGCAAACAGGGAATACATACCAATTCCTTTTTCTTTTCTCTGTCTACTTCACAGTTTTTCCATGTCTATCTAGCAAAAGACATGTTCAGTAGTTAAGCTTTCTCTTATCCTTAGTGTAAGTAAAAATTTCTTGTTAACTTCATTTTAACAAGCCCTGCAATATTGTCTGTGCAATAAGACCAAATGGCAAATTCTTACATAAAGCAGACAAATGCAGACTAGTCTGTGACAGAGAGGTGAAAATGAAGTCTTACTTTTCTGTCCCAGTGATAATATTCCTTGTGGTACTTGCTTGTGCTTCTTCTGGAATATCTGGCTTAAAATAGTAAGGTCAGTGTTTAAAAAACAATATAACATAAAAATCATGTCAGTTCTTTTCTCTCTGAGAATTACAGCTCAGACCAGGACCATCACCAGAAGCCAAGTTGCCACGTTCACTTCTGAACTGTGCACAAGCTACTGAGCCTTTGTAACACTGCAGCCAGACAGATCCCACACAGAAGTTACTCATGCTTTTATTCAAGGACCATCTGGACATTCCTGATATATTGCTACAGGATTTAGAAAGAAAGAATGTGTTTCAACAGTTTTTCTCTTAATTTCTCATTTAAACTGAGCCTTACATAGCTACAAAGAAACTTGACAAACCTTTAGAAGCTTTATTTTTCTTTTAGAATTACAAATTAATAACCAAGCCATCTGAATTCTGGAATTTATTTGTTTATACAGCTATTATTTTACCTGCTAGGGAAAAGCATATCATGCCAGATTCAACACCCCAAGGGAGCTGAGGCTGCTGCAGCTCTGTGCCATGTATCCTACCAAATGTCTTCCCAACTGGCCCAATATACATGGAGCACACGTATATACATATACATACGTAAATGTATGTCTACACACACACATATATATCTATATATCTATATATCTAATCTTATCTATATATCACACACACAAATATATATATATATATATTTGTGTCCCCCCAGGTAACACAAACAAATGTAAAACATTCATGTGAGCACACATATGACTTTCACTATCAGAGATCCTAGGACTAGCACCTCTGTTTTGCACAACTTTTTCATCTCCAAACCAATTACATCTGTCTCCTTACTCTGTTTAAGAGTTCTTCTCTTAAATATTCCATACAAAGTCCTGTGCAAACCTGAAATGCTCTTTACAGTATTAACTGTAACTTTAGCTTGCTGTGGAAGGAAAATGTTCAAAATGGGTATAAGATAGTGAAAAAGACATGGAAAGATTTGGAAAAGGAATAGTACAAATATAGAAACATGATCTGTTTCATTTTTATCTGTCACAAAGCATTAATTCTAAGGAATAGTGTACTTGAGTGCATGAAGAACCAAAGGGAGTGGAAATTAGAAGCTCAAATTCTACATTTGAATGTCAGGA
>NW_005054577.1:118262-147117 GCF_000277835.1 Geospiza fortis
AGCTGACAGTTCCAGATGACTAGAAAAGTCACCTCCATTCCTACTTTGAGGGATTGCTTTGGGCATCAATACACATTTTTATTGTCTCCTCTTATAGCTGTCAAATGTCAGGGAGTCAGACTTCTAACAACACATGGCATGGGGGTCTGTGATTTCCAGAATAAATCTCAGCTCTCTAGTACATTAGTAGTATTTAAAATGAGTAGTCTATAAAAATAGTATATAAAAAGTAGTATTTAAAATGTGTATTTAGTGGTATATAAAATTATTTGATAACTCTATCTCATGGTTCCACTGGCTAATAAATCTGTTGAATCCTTCCAGTTTCTTAATTTTCAGCAAGCTACAAATCTCACTAAAGAGGCCCCTGCTTTGTCAGACATATCATTGATCTTGGGATGTTTTATGGCATGTATGATGCTGGACCAAAAATGCATTTCTGAGTCAGCTTTCCAACTAGGAGACTATTATCAGGAAGCATTGTGACAATATCATTAAAAATTTGTATGGGAGAATGGTTTCTTGAACAATAAACTCATTCCTTACCAGTTCAGAAGAGGCCAGGTTGGGCTGGCTCTAATGATTCTTCTGGAGAAAGATGACTCACCATGTTAGTGAAAAGAGAAGAAAATGCAGGCTGTCCTGAAGTTTTGAGACAAGGTGGAGGCTATTTGTTCTGTTATCCACCTTTTAAAAACATACTATCTATAGCAGTCATCTATTTGTTAGGTAATAATTATGTGTGGCAATGTCTTGGTTTGAAATCTAAAGGATCTCCTAACTTTGGCAAAGCATGAATGAAATACTGATGGAGTTCTCAAGTCTCACACTTTCAAGCCTCACACTTTTCCCTCCTGTCTCTCAGTTCCTGCCTTAGTTCTCCCATGTCAGCGCTGTGCTGCTGCAGACTCCTCACTGCTCTGGAACTCCAGGCACCTGCCCAGCCATGCACAGTGCTCTGCCCTAGAAGGGAAACAGGCACGTGGGAGTCAAGATGTGAGAATGCAGAGGTGATTCTGCAGCCCCCTGCTGTCCCTCTGCCTTGTGAGCTGATGCTAAAATGCTAAAATGTGTGTCTGTCTCGTAACTTCTTGCACCAATTAAATATTCATCTTCATACCCTGAGGAGCAACCTCACATATCAGGACAATCTATAGGTAACAGTTTAATACTTAAAACTTTCTCTCTGATGACCAGTGAAGGGACATGAGGAATGTCAGGGAAGGCCAGTGTGGAGATTAGGAAAAGGTTCTTCACTGAGAGGGTGGTCTGGCACTGAACAGGCTCCCCTGGGAACTGGTCATTACTCCAAGCATGTCAGAGTTCAAGGAGTGTCTGGACAATGCTCTTAGTCCTGTGGTTTAGTGTTTGGTAGTTCTGCATGGAACCGAGAGTTAGACTTGATGATCCTTATGGATCCCTTTGAGATGGAAATATTCTCATGATTCATCTTTTTGGCAAGAGTGCTTCATGTTTTAAACAACTTGAATTTGACTGAATGGATTGTCCCTGTCACGTGATAACAAGAAAATGTCTACAAAATAATTTTCTAGGAAGTTTCTTTCTGTTACAGCTCTCTTCCCCAGTGGATCTGGGGAGCAGTGCCATGGAGGGCAGGCTGCAGCACTACAGCAGTGCTGTAGTTTAGATCAGCCAGCTTTCCCTGGGAGATGATGAAGTTTACAGTACTGAATTTTTCAGTAGAAGTCAGAAACACATGATTTCAAGTAAATAATACATGCTAACTTAGCCACAGCAGCATAAAAAGACCATAAATTTCATCTTGCTAAGCAAATTCATCTTTAAGCCTACACTGACGTTCTGTGCTGTAACTCTGAGATTGGCAGTGCAGCATCATACTTTATCGTCTGAACATTAATCCTGGGGTACTTAGTGGGAGCTTTGCATTGATTTATGTGCAGATTATAATATTGGTTATAAAGGTTAAAAAAGCTGACTGAGAGCATACTTTGGCCTTGTATTGGGTCTTTTCCCTAATATTTATCTTATGTTATTCTGCAATATTTTTTCAACAGCTTTTTATTGATCTAACAGTTTTATTGTTGTTGAATTCTGCTAATTCTGGTGTATGATGGACACGTATACATTTAACAGTGAAGAGAAATGTGATACATTTTAAATCTCAGGGAATGCCAGTAGTGCAAATTGGCATATAATCCTAATATTGTTTCATTGATACTTGAAATACAGTTTAACAAATGCAGATGTTCTCCTTCTCAGTACTTGAATAAGTTTCTTATATCTTCTCTACCATGTATCTGTAGGATTGTACTGAAGACTGTACGTCACAGAATAAGAGAAATAAGTTATTCTATAGCAAGATATGAATGGTGAACTTTGATATCACATATTATTTTCTCTCATGTCAAATTACAAACCTTTATTGCTTGAACTACCTCAGATTTTCTGTGTACTGAGAATTTACATGGGAATAAAACTTGGCAAATTGCCTTCATGCTGTTCTCTAAATGGGTTCTGATAAATATTTATAATGTCTTCTCACTGCTCAAATACAGATTCTAACTGGCCTTATTCAAGATTCAGTTATTCTTGGGATTAACCCTGAAATCCTATTACCAAGCCTAAAGCAGCAGGGGAAGAAAAAAAAATTGAAAAAAAAAATGACAAAGCCGGATTTAGCTACAAAATGAAAGCCTGGTGAAATCAGATCTATTTCACTATTGCTCATTTAATACATATGGATACAACTGGGTCACCAACTGATTTAGCCACGAGGTAGAAGTAGCATAGCAGCAAAACAAACCTCAGCAGATTGAAAGTCAACAGCAGTACTCTGAATAAGTCTTTAGCAAAGTCATTACATTTTCCTCAACTTTCAGTTTTCCTGGAATGACATTATTGATTTATTAATCTATTGGGATTTTAGTATTTTAAATGTGTTTTATTTCTATAGAAAGTTTAAGTCTAGAAATTGCTGCCTGGCTCAAGTTTACATTATTTTCTATAAAAGATAAATATTTATCAATGTTTAAAAATCCACCACTTTCATGCAGTTTAAGTCAGGTTCTCATTTCATGTCAGAAATTTTTGGAAAGGGAGATTTTCCTAGGGTTTTGTTGGTTTTGGGGTTTTGTTTTTGTTTGGGTTTTTTATTTGTTTGATTTAGGTTATTTTTGTTTGGTGTTTGTTTGTTTGTTTGTTTATTGAGGTTTGGCTTGGTTTGTTTTTTATTATTAACTTATAAGTGCAATTCCAGAAGATTCTGATTAAACATGATATGTTGAATCAATATATGTAAGTAAATAAACTGACAGAAAAGGGAGGCAGTAGGTAAGGATAATTGGGAAAATCTGAACTTTTACAAAGATCTGGTCCTACATACCTTATGTTATCACTTCTACAGATTTTGGAGGCACAGAAGGACATTTAGAAAGTAGGCTGGTTTACAGCTTTTCCATATTTTCATCCTCCTAGAGTCAGGGCCTCTTGTGTTCAAGATGTGGAAATTTTCTTTAAGGCAGAAGCTTAGATGTTAATATTTGTGGTTTTTCAATCATTTAGAACGTGAATATATTTTATTGGTTTAGTTGAAATGAAAATTTTATGCTAGTTACAGAAAGCACCAATGTCCTCCACTGGAAATGTAAAATTCCACGTTTCATGGTTCTTTTAAGACCAATTCAACTCTTTTTGTTTTACTGCCACCTAGTGACTAAAACTTGAAAACTTTTTTTGAAGTTTTCGATTTATTAGCGTTTGGTTTTGCATTTTGTAGTGATGAGATGATTTACAGAAGATTTTGTACTTTTCAAACTGAATCAAATAATTCAGGCTGAATTCTGATACTTTTGTCCTTCATTTCAGATGCTTTCTCCAGTTTTTTTTTTCTTTTTCACCCTCCCTTCTTTTGCCTTATATTGCCCTCTTAATGAAAACTCTATCTATCTATCTATCTATCTATCTATCTATCTATCTATCTATCTATCTATCTATCTATCTATCTATCTATCTAATCTATCTCTGCCTGTCTGTAGGGTCTTGTTATTCATTCTTTGATCTGCATATCCACAAAGTGGTACAGATACAGGAAATAAATCAATATTTCTGTTTTACTTCCCTTGAATTCCATAATAACCTCATGTTGTGCTAGCAATTTTAGTAATTTTATTGAAAGATTTCCAGGTTGAGGTTGTGGAAGGAGAGGAGGCTTTTACAATCCATAAGTAACTATTCTGGAATTAGAAAGGTTTTTAGAATGACAGCCTCCTATTTTTTGTAAGTTCAGCTCTTGGGGCACTTGGATTGCAGAGGTCCATGGGGCTGGAGGAGCCCACAGCTCAGTGAAGCTACCCAAGGGAGGGGAATTTAAATCAAGCATTTAAATCTTTTGCTGCACTTCTGTATAATTTTTCACTGTTTTTTTCACTTGGTTTTCACAAGTTGATCCTTTTGTGAATCAGAAGCTAAAGGCCTTGTAAGACTGTCAGATTGGTATTTCTGTTTCAGATCTTCTCCAGAATGACAAAGTTCAAGCAGCAATAGGTTCAAAGCCCTTCATTTGGACTTTCATGTAAAGTTCAATTGGTTTTCTTACCTTTCAGGTTATTGAGTTGCCCCATATGTGGCCAGAGATTGTACTGGTGGTCTGAGGTCAATGAGGTTGAGTTCTCTTGAGACTTTTTATGCCCCAGTAGTAGGCTTAGTTATTCCTGCCCAAACCTGTGAGAAGAAGGTCTTAATTTCCTCAGAGCAGAGGATTGTTCTGCGACATCCCAGAGGGGGAGAATGCAATAGGATATAAATAAATGGGGTAGTGAGAAATAATCCAGTGGAAACTGCATCTGGATCCTATACTTTGCAGGTATAATTACAAGACAGATTTAATTATATTAATACTTCATGAAGCTTTAAAATAAAAAGCTCAAGGTTATCCTGTTTTCCTTGATTTACAACTGTTTTGCTGCAAGCCTCTCTTATTTTAGCTTAGATAAGGAATAAGCTTTTCATATACTTGAAAAAATAGAAGCTGTCATTGGTGGTGACAGACTCTATAGGGTGACTTTACATTTGAACAATTGAATGGTTTGCCTCTAAATGTCATATTTTGTTTTGTAAATGAATCACTGAGACCACAACATCATAAAAAAAAAAAAAATCCATCTATTTCCTTTTTTCTGATAGCACTTTTATTGCATATTTACTGCAATCATTAGGGGGAATGCCAGGCTGATAAATACCCAACTGACATATTTCACATAGATACTCTGAGAGTCTTTGTTCAATAAAGTATGGGTTGTAATTACCTTCATTTTACACCTTTGATAGGATTTGATTTTGTAAGAACATGGACTTTCTGAAATGGCAACTGGTTTCTGAAAGCTTACATGTTCTTTCTTCTGTTAAATACTAAGTGATTGTGTTTCCAAGAAACCTTATGAACTGAAATAAGCATTATTATGGTACTTAGGGGTCAGACAATGTGATCAGTAATCAGTAAAGGCTTGCAGCAGTTATTTTGGCTTGTAAATTAAGATGTGTAAATTTTTACACATCTTAATGTGTAAAAACTAATAGTGCTACTATTGCTATTATGTTTCATATGAGCATAACTAAAAGCTGGCTCAGTTTGGCTACCTCTGAGTTTTGAATGGTCCTGGTGTTTGCCACATATGAAAAGTCAGTTTTAAGGATATTCTGTTTTACAGTTGAAATAATTCCATTACTTCAATGCTTTCCTGGAGTTTAGATTAATTAAATTCACCCCTGAATTTTCTTTCCCTCCTCATCAGCATTTCATCAGTCAGATTTGAACTTTGCCTTCGTCTCCTAGCAAACAGGGAAATGTTCATTCTGTAGGATTTCTGTTCCATCGAGTGATTCCTTCATCGAATCACAAACTCTGCTCCTCTGCCTTTCTGACTGGCATTACCATTAATGTTGACTGATGTCTCTGCAAACAGCTGGCTCATGCATTTGCTTAATTAAATCAGAGCCTTTGCAGACTTTGGTTGATTTAAGTCTCCACGCTAGAAATCTGTCATTTCTCTCCTTCATTTTACATCAGCATTTGTGCATCTACAGATGCAGATGCTTTGGTTTGACCCTTTGTTCACTTTACAGAGTGTGTGAGTACAGTGCAATGCAGTTTAATGTGGAAATGCAGTATAGCAGTTTCCTTGTCAGCTTCCTGCATAGTTTGAACCAGTATTCCTTAAAATATTTTAAAAATCACTTCTATTGCCATAATTACCAACCCATGTGTTGGATACCTCCTGACCTTCTTAGAAATAATTATCCTGGTATATTTGCAGGACTGCTAGCAAGCGACTAAGATTGGCAGTTTAATGTTAGTGGCATTCCAGGGAGAAATTTTCTCTTGTCACTAAATTTCCACTTGAATGTCTAAACTGCTGTTTGCTATAGCCAAGGCGTGTACAGGCCATAGGATTGGACTTAGGATTTCTTTTATATGAAGTCATTAAATAATTTCTATATAATATCACTGGAGAAGCAGAGGAGTGTTTTCACTATATTTTTTCAGATGAAATTTACTTTAGTAGGGCAGAGCTGCCTACTAGGTAATGGATTTTTTTTTTCTTTCCAGATACAATTTCTGTACTTTTACTCCAACTCACAATTTGAATTGCTTTTCAGACCTTGTCTTTATAAAATTACTTTATGTCTGTAATTTTCCCATCATGGCTATAAATTTAGGTTGAGGCAAACTGAAATAATTCCACAGCACAATAACTGTTTTCACTTTCACATGGTTTATGTTTCCAATAATCATTAGGTGATTTACTGATTACTACTATAAGAAACTTTTATTGGAAGCACCATTGAATGTGTCAGAGCTTTGCAGCACAGTGAACTGGTTACAGTTGTGTGATCACCTCATGGTTTTGCTTAAGCAGCAAAACAGACTGGGTGTTTTTGGTCCCAAAAACATTCATTTTTGGGCAATACAGAATGCATTAAGAACATACAGTTCTTAATGTTCCTACTCCTTTATAACATGAATTGAAATACTAGGCGTTATTAAAAATGGTTTATTATTAATCCTTTTATCCTTTTAAGTTTTGTTTGTTATAAGTGTCATACAGTTACAGGTTGGTATTTGCTGCTGAAAGCACTTCTATCTCTGTACTTTGTGCCTGGTACTCAGTGATTTATTTTAGACATTTAAGTAGTTGAGCATTTATTGAAACCTGTGACCTTATTTACATTTATCTACAGAGCACTATTGAACTAGTTAGCAGTAGTGAGATTTAAGACAACAAGGCTTGAATTTTGAGTTATTTTAAGGCTTGGCACCAGGTTGACAGCATAAAATTGCATTTATGTTTACTTTCACAGAACATCCATAATCAGGAAGAGGCATAATAATCTGCTTTCAGTTGAAATGTAAATGGTGAGGTCTGTATTTTAGTATACATGAATATATGTATATTTATAGAGAGACAAATTTAAAAGCAACCTTAAACTGATTTCCACTTGTACAGACAACATTTTGCACTTAAATTTCTGTGTATGTTTTTACATAATGTCAGAATATCATATAAATTACTTTTCAGGGAGTAGTCTTTATGGATGTGTGAGTAAGACAGTAGAAGTATGTGTTTTCTCAAGACACAAATTGCTACTGCTATCATCAGTATTCTCATATTTGCAGCTGTACTCTCCTGTGCTTCCAAGAGCGTCTTTTGTTTTCCAGAATTTATATATACCAATTGAGTCTGATCTGCAAGTTACATTGTAAAACACCAAAGTAATTCATGCAATATGGAAGTCACTTGATAACTCAACCAGTATTTTTCAGGGGGTTAAAAAAGGTAAAATATATCTTTATCTATGTTGTTTTGGTTTTTTTTTTAATTTCCACAGGTTCTGCATTTCTAAGTTTTATTTCTTTAGGTAAACTTGAAACAAAGTTTGTGCGATTTTTTCCACTATAGTAGATTTTATTTGGGTTGCCACAGAGTGAAGCATCAAATAACTGTTTTTTAAAACATTTAGACTCGTTTTGGATTCTCCAATCACTACTGGTTATTCTCAGCAGAGTGGAAATGAAAATCTAGGTTTGACATTCTTGATCTCACGAAGAGCCAGAAAACATAAATCTTTACTTCTACAGTACACAGAAAACTAACTTTCTTTAATGCTATTTCTATTTATTTTGCAGTTTAATAACAATGCTCAGAATGTCAGTTGCTTTAATCATCTTGTCCAAGCTAATGTGAGGAACAAGAAGAAACTGAAAGAAGCTGTCTATAAAATCTCTGCTAAAGGAATTACAGATTACAAAAAGGGCTTTAGCTATGCTTTTGAGCAGCTGCTAAATGTAAGTATTTAAGCAAGATCTCTCTGCTGTCAAGTGAAGGAGAATTGGAATATTCAGCAGGCTACTGCATGCTCCTTCTTTGTGTAACTAAGTGGTACAAGTGCAAACCTCTATTTAGCAAGTAAATTTATCCCAACAATGTTTTTTTTCCTTGCAGGTTCCCCAGCAGGTTGCTAAGACTTTGGAATTAATTTGGCTTTCAGTCTGTTGTACTGTTTTACTTCATTCATTCAGCTGGTTTTTCGTTTAACATGTGATTCACAGTTGACACATACTTGTGCTAGTGGTTGACTTGCAGTTAATTTTAAAATGGAAAGATCTGTGTTACTGTGTTATTATTTCAATTTTACCGCATCATCTCCTAGCAATGCTTAGTTAACCTACAATTTCACACTTATTAGAAGTCATAAATACTTTACCATGGTTTCAGCAAGATAGGGGAAGGAAATGAATTAGTTAATAGAGGAATACTAGGCACCTGATAATGCCTAAAGCATAGTATTCACTCACTGAGACTATTCTAATTATTTTCTGTTTCTCATGTAGAAAAAGAAGAATTTCCTCAAAAATTAAATGCATTGTTTCCATTTTTTAAATACATTGCACTTTCTAACCAGGCACAAGCTTTTTGAATAGCAATGTTTCCCGTTTATAGCAAATGTTTGGGGTTTATTAGTAAATTTTAAATGGTTCATGTCGTTGTTTAAAAAAATAGCTCTACTTCTCACCTTCCTGAAGTAGGCATATTGTATCTTAAACCTTAGCTTAAATAAAGCTGCATCATTTTACAGCAGGTAGGGTATAGCTTAAGTATTCTTATCCTTACTGGTTTTGGTTTTGTTTTGTTTTGCTTTTTTGTGGGGTTTTTTGTGTGGGGTTTTGTGTGTGTGTGTGTGTATGTGTTTGTTTTGTTTTGTTTTGTTCTGCTTTGATATTTTGGGGGTTTTTTTGAGGCTTTTTTCGGTTTGTTTGTTTTAGGTTTGTTTGTTTTTTGGGGTTGGTTTTGGTTTTTTTTTTTTTTTTGTTTTTTGTTTTTTTTTTGTTTTTTTTTTTTTTTTTTTGTGGTTGTGGTTGTGCTTTTGGTTCTTTTTCCAATTTTTTTCCCCCATGTTTTTATGGGAAATTTTCTCAGTATACTACTATTCAGATCAGCAGAAGGGTGTGGGGGGGAAATGAGTGGGTGTCCTCTGCTGATGTGGTTTTATATAAAATCACAAACAGTATTTTAAAGTCTATTGGACATTTTAGACCAGGCTGGATGGCATTTTCACCTGTTCTGCACCTGTTGAGATCTTATGCAGAGGGAACCAGGAAGAAAAGAAATTTTGCCAAATATGTTCCTCCTAGCAATAATATTTGCTTAAAGTTATGGATTACATTTGATGCAGCACCAGGTACATACTTGTTCTATAGGCAACATTTACAAAAGCTGAGCACAGGGGGAGCCTCAAACTGGATTTTTTTGTAGAACTAAAGTATTACTTAAAAAATAATTGGAGGTGAGTGTTAAAGTGGGACCATCTCTTTTTTAGCTGAAGGTGGAAGTGTGATTAGCCTCACATGATCTCTGCAAGCCTATTAAGTTATGGCTGGACATTGTGGATTGCCCAACTTTACGGATATATGCTCATCCTCTCCAAATATTGCCAAATCTGTTTAGCAGGAAGAGTAAAGGGATGGGGATGGGTTCAGGCCAAGGCTCTGGTGACAAGACAATATAATATGGTGGTATAATACAGGCTTAAATAAATAATCAAAAAATATGCTTTGGGATAGTTGCCGCTTGTATATTTATGAATTCAGATAGTCCAATTGCTTTAAGGTCCAAATAAATCAAGTATTTCTCAAATTTTCAAAATAATTTTGTGGGTATTGTTTCTGGATGACAGTTATTTCAAACAATTTTCCAGTATACCAAGTTAATGTTTGGTACCAAAAATTGCTGTTTCTTGTGTTTCTATATAGAACACTCAAGTTTTTTCAGCATAATAATTCATGTCATTAACAATAATCTGGATTCCATAAGTTTTATACAGCATCTTCATATTATTATTTGTTACATTAAGGTGCTTCTTTGAAAATCATAATACTTCAGCTTCAGTAGTTCAGGAGGATTTTCCCCTCATATTGTAATATCTATGGTTTGTTAAAGAAAAATTAGTGAAAAATGCATTCCTGAAGTGTCAAGTCACAAAATATAATTGTAACCTGCCACTTACAGAGTTAATTTTAAAGATGTGAAGGTTGTTTAAAACAAAGGCAATTTTAGATGCAGTGTAAAATGGATCATGACTTGCTTGCTTATTTGAAAGAAAAAAATAAGGCCTGTATCAAATAGAAGAGAGAATTAAAAATTATTAAATAGTTCAATTCCTCTTGTATTCTTTTGTGGTTTAAGCTAAGAAGCTGTTTCATGTCCTGGGGAAGCTCCTGTATAGACAACACATTCCCATGCAGCTGTGGCTCATTGGACTGCTAAGGAATACTGTTCAGAAAAATGAAATTACAGCATTTTCCCAGTCTGTAATGGATTCACTCCCTGAGCCACTATCTCTCATTTTAGACCAAAAGAGGCTGGGGGGGAGGAAGATGTGTTTTAAATTCCTTAAAGATCATCTGGTTCCAGCACCCTTGCCATGGACAGGGGCATTTTTCACTAGACCAAACTGCTCAGGGCTCTATTCAACCTGGCCTTAAACTGTTCCAGGGATGGGGTAATATCATATGATTTGAATTTTTTCATGTTCAGCTTTCCAATAATATTTGGAGGCTAAAATCCTGGATATTTTTTTCTGTGACATTAGCGTCTTTAGTGTCTAAACAATGTAGTGTAAGTGATGTCCTTCTCTAAGTATGAGGAGATGAGAGAAAACTGTTTTTTTCTGATACTGTGTAAGCATATGTTGAATAAGTCACAGAAAAGTCCTGCTTTGGTCAGTGAAAGCAAAGCCTAGCTCAAGTTTCCATTGCCCATAGTACTGCTTCTTTTGAAATCCTGAGAAAAGTTCCATAACATGAGGAAATTTTGGTTCCCTTCTTTGTCTCTCTGATCTTATTTTGGTCTATATATTAAATCACCGTAGGTGTAGGTGAATTTCTTTATTTATGAGGTATCCAACCCTACTTTTATTACTTTTTTAATATCGAGAGAATTGCAGCCCAAAGCAGTATCTTGCAAGTGATATTTCACAAGCAAAAAATGGTCATAAATTATTTAATCCCAACTGAAACACAGTGTGCTGATGAGGCTGGAGAGAAGGTATTGATATATAGCCAAGTTTTATATGTTGTTACATGTAAGGGAATCTGGGCTAAATTCTTTGGGCTTGATTTTTTTTTTTCCACAAATTTTTAGATTTGAAAGTAGTAATAGTAAGAAAAGAAGTAATTCTTCACTGAATATTGAACAGGAATTAGACCAATGAGTAGAATGAAAAGTGGCAGAGGGGAGTGGGATCATCACACCTTGACCAGCCTGGTGGCAGTCAGTTTATAGCCACAAAAATTAAAGCAGGAGGGAACTGGGGACTTTGTAAGGACAACTCTCATATTTGTCTTCCTGACTCTAGAGGAAATTCATAGAGCAAAATTGAGGCTTGTGGAAGAAGCTGAATTTGTTTTTCTGGATCTCTAAGGGTTTTACTCAATCTCATCCAGCTATTCAGAAGTACCAAGGTACCATTTGTATGCAACACAAAGGGCAAGGAATGGCTGCAAAAGCAATAAGCAGTTTACTTAGACTAGAGTTTTAACTTTTAGAGAATAAAAATGAGCCAAAATTCATGCTCACCACTATTGATCTGGCTGTGGAACAATTTTGTTATTTCTTTGCAAAACACACTGCCTTTTTCTCAGGGGCTTTACTAGTTACATTGATGAATTAGGAGTCAGAGGGGCTTCTTCTTAATTGTATTTCAGGCTTGCTCTCCAGAAATAATGGAACATGCTCCATTTTTCAGCTCTAAGATGCAACATAATTGGAAAAGTTGGTGATGGAGAGATTTTAATAATCTAGGTGGCCATATCTTGGTACAATATATTATGTAAACCTAATTCTAAAGTACTTTTTCAAAGATTAGCTATTTATTTGGGAGTATTAATAATTTTAATAACAACATGAAAGAATTAAAGATTTGGAAGATGAAGCTCAATTTAAGGAAATATGACAAAAATATTTTGAAGGGTATAAGGTGGATATTTTGTAGGATGCTTAAATTAACAGAGTTTTTATTCAAGCTGTCAGTGAGCTGGAAATTTTTTGTGAGTAGGAGTGCAACAAAAAAAAAAAAAAAAGCATATTCAGTAATTCATTACATGTCCATTGTTCCCTAATTTCCACAAGGGAAGTAATGATAAAGGAAAAAAAGTGTAAGGATGAGAAAAGAGAAAAAATATTTTGAGATCCCCACTGTGCAAGTCTCATGCAGAACATCTGACAAGGGACACTGTGGGGTGCATGTAATGAGTATGAGCTAAAGAGCTCTCCTTGTGTTTGTGGAGGTGAAAGGAACCACCAAATTCCTATTCCACTCTGTTGGGCCAGATCTGAAGTGACTCATATTGAAGTATCTTGGAACAGAAAAGTGGCTTTGGATTATTTTATTTTATTTTTTTGTTCATTGGAGGGTATTGAATGAAATTATACAATATTCATGTTTTGACATTACCATGTTAAAGTAGTAAGTGTGTAGCTATAAAAGCCATCAGATATAATAGTTGTTATTCCTTATAGCCTGAAATATAAAAACTCTTCTGTTTGTATCTCCTACAGCACAGTGTCTCCAGAGCTAACTGCAATAAGATTATTATGCTGTTTACAGATGGTGGTGAAGAAAGAGCACAAGAAATTTTCCACAAATATAATGAAGACAAAAAAGTAAGTGATATATGAAAAATTTTACTGTATGAAATACAACAGCATAAATGTATAAAGCACTTTAAAAAAACTTATTAGTATTGATCCTTAGGACACTAAAATCTTTTTCAATCTATAACATTTATTTGAAAAATCATAAAATACATTTAATATTTTACACTTTGTGACTCATTGGTCTCAAGTGATGCAGAAGTATACTGTAAACCATAAAGAACTCAACTTTCTATTGACACTTTTCTTGCATTAGTGTAATTCCTGAATTATCCAGCAGAAACGTAGGTACCTAAATGACAGGATATATATGTGTATCTCTGTCTCCTCACTGCAAATATCTTCTATGTGCTTTTATTGTTTGCCAGGCAAAGGCAAATGGGAACTCAAGGTTAGAATCTGAATTTGAATAGATTTGGGCTGGAACAAACCCACTTTTTTCCCAGTGAGGCTAATTATACCTTTGAATGTCTTAGCAAGAAGTGAGATGGCTTTCTGTTGGTGAAATTTGATCTATGGTTAAAGCAGAATTATGGGTTTGACATGAGAATCCCTGGATGAGTTCTCTTGTTTAGATAAAATTGGATTATTAGCTGTGCTGGTTTTGGGTTTAATTTTTGAATCTAATCAAATTTCTGGTCTGGCTTTTGCATAATTAAAGATTTAAAAATGCAGGAGCATGTGCATGAAATATAATGGTTTATAAAGTTGTTTCCTGTTAAATTTCAGTGAAAACTATTATTTATTATTATTAAAAGATTAATCACAGTCTAAATAGAAATGGAATATGAGCTGGATTCACACTGCAACTAAGCATTTACCTTTTCCAGTGCCTGGGGTTGTGCCTACATCTGTGGGGTTTTATGAGTTATTTTTTGTTTTGTATTCAAAAAAAGCAGCTAAAAGTTAGAATGTGATTCATGAAGGCACTTCAACAGCTGCCATGGATGTATATGCATGAAACAGTGGAAGTATTTCATTGGAAATCTTCATATGTTTGAATTAATCCTTTCAAAAGTAGAGCTGGAAATGCAGTGCTTAGTTTGTATCTTGACCAGTGATTCAATCACTGACCTTGAATAATCATTTTGTGGCTGTTGTACAGTTGTGCTTTACACAGAATGATATGGTGGGGTTTACTTAATCTTTGTGTCTGAGCTGAAAGTACTTTTTAAACTCTCCATTAGAAGAGAGAATGGAAGTCATAGCCATGTGTGATGCACATGGCTGTACTCTGAAAATAAACACAGAGATGCCTCTTAAAATTTGGAGAGTAGTAGATAGGTAGTGTTAGCTTTTATCACATTACAACAACAGCCATCAGGTTTTGGAAATACCCCCATAAGGGGGAAGATGTATGATTCATTTCTTATTATATTTTTTCATTTAATTTACTGTGTTAGGAGGAAAGTGTAGTAAAATATTCAGTCCAAACAACAAAATAGATTTGGAGGGCTGAGATTTTTGATCTTATTCACATCATGCCTGATGGTTGATTATTTTGTGAAGTATAATAAATGGCATGTAGGATTTACTAATTTTAAATGGTTATTTTACTGCAGCATTAAATACTGTAAATTTTCACTGCCGAGGGTTGGGATGGTTTTATGTATAATGTTATATATAAAACACTATACACAGTCACTTTCTTGTTACCTCTTGTGAAGGAAGTTTTGGGGGTTTTATTGCATACAGCAAATGTATAATGGTAATAATGGTCACTGTGTGCCTGTATATTATCATACATAATTTAATGCATTGCCAATGCAATGCAAGGCATGTTTTCTACATTTGTTTATGGTCTATGCATCTACAAGTTCAAAACTAAACACTTCCATCTTGTCACTTGTCTAATGAAGCACTGGATTGCTGGATATCAGTCCTTACTGGTTTTCTCCAAGGTGACATTGGAATTGCAGTTCCAAGTTTATGCAGGTGGAATTTGAAGAACCATTTGCTTTCCCCTTATCTCTTTCAATCAGAAACAATCCTTGTAGTGTTGAAGGGATATTCATGGTTGGAGAACATCTAATGAGACTGCACCAGTAAATTCTTTTTTAGGAGTCACAATGAAATCTCCCAACATCTTTCATAACATTCTAATATTTTTAAAATAAGCCTTATCCAAAATATACTTGTGATAATGCTCTCCTTAGCAAGGCTACACTTGATTCCAGAATGATGACATGTGAGCTCTTTTGTTGTTGCCTCTGTATGTAACTTAATGTTAGTTCATTACCAGTAGAGAACAGCATAATTGGTAGACACATTCCAACATGAAAAACACACATACACTTTTAATCTTGCTAAGTCATAATCACAAATATTGTGTTACCTTCTTAGATTGCAGAGTAGGCTGCTTTCTTATATTAAATGATGAGATTTGAAAGAGATGTGGGTGTAATTTCTGTTGTCTTTATTGCAGTTAATTTATAATTTAGTTCATAAATATCCAGTGAATTTCAGACTATGTTGATATTTATCATTTGTAGAGGGACTGTTCATTATAAGGTGTTAAAAAGTTTTCACTGCTTTACAGTAGAAGCAGTTCATGCTATAAATATGTATCAGCATATGTATCTTCTTGCCTGCTCTGCATTTATTTGACTACTTGTCTTTGTGTTTTTGCATAAAGCATATAAAAGATAAATCTTTATTGTCTTATGTCACAGTCAGTCACTTAGCACCACTGAGTTGTAAACTTACTTTCTTTTTCTTATACTAA
Source organism: Geospiza fortis (assembly GCF_000277835.1). Lineage (NCBI taxonomy): Eukaryota > Metazoa > Chordata > Aves > Passeriformes > Thraupidae > Geospiza > Geospiza fortis. Next base: position 134,178 of record NW_005054577.1, read on the forward strand.
CAAAAAACCATTCCTTCAAATCTCTTAATCCTTGTTTCCATCTTCCTGATGTGAAATTGCTTCAGCTATATAAGTATTTTCTTTTTCATGTCAGTTAATTTGTAAATCCATGCCATGAAAGAAGCTTGAGTTTCAGCCCATCAGGTAACGTGATTTAGTGCACTCGTTTGCAGTGTCCTTGGTGCAACCTTCAAGTTAAGTGAAATAATGCAATAAACACTTGAAAACTACTAAAAGAGAGCCTAGAATCTAGAAGCTGAAAAGTAGTCCTTTTAAATTCAAAATTTTAATCTGTTTGAAATAGCATACAGACATATTTTAAATAGTTTTCTGTCTGTATAAATAATTTACAGTGTGAGTAAGAGCGTTATAAAACTTAAGCAACACAGATTTGGGGAGGAATACTTATCTGTGTGAAGAGGAAAATCACAGTTGTGTTTCACCTTTGCATGCCTTTTTCCCTTTATAAAGCCAAATTTTATTGTCACATATTGCAACTACATGCTGAGCCTGATACTTAAAAACTGGCATGTTTACCTTTATGGTGACATTTGGGGCACTCACATTAAATGTGTAAAATACCACACATGCTCTAAATTTGAGGAATGAGGGTGCTGAATTTCATTTTATTTGCACTCCTCCTACAGATGGCTTCACTGAAGATAGCAATATAAATTTAATTGAAATGTATGCCCTGTAGGCGTTTATCGTGAGAATTTTGGATCCAGGTTGAAAATAGAAAACCACAGATCTTTGGGGCAAGTTTTCCCCTTGGAATCTGTGTTTGGAAAGACTGCTCAACTTATGTGAGTAGGAAAAGACCTTTAACATACCTCATGCACTTTTAGTTGTTTGAAGTTTCATAGAATGGCAGAGGTTTGTGTGGGTTGGATGAACTGACCTGACATAAGCAGAATTAGTCTGACCCCTCAGGTGGGAGGAGAACTATAAATTGGGTCTTATGTCCCATTCTCACAGAATTATCTTCCATTATTATTATAACTTCATTTTTTGTAGATTTTTCTGACAGTATCATTTGAGAGGAAATGATGTGAAGGGAAGTTTTCCATCAACTCTGTTCCATTAAGAATATCTCTGTGTGATGGGCACAGAATTGCTGCTGTTGCAGACATCCCATGGGAGAAGGCTCCAGCTTGCTGGAGCTCCCCTGGGAAGCTTAGAGCTGCCACTGACTTCTTCCAAATGGGACATATTCAGCATGTCAATAGAGTAAAAAAATGAAATATTTATGAGAGAGAGCTTGTAAAACTTTTATTAAAAAAAAAAAAAACAAGAACAAAAAACTAGCCTCCTGCTGTCATTACCAGTGGAGGCAACCATTTTCTTTTTTGGTTTCAATCCCTTAGTGCATAGCTGCAAGTCAGTAAAATTAAAATCAAAATTATGTTAATTTAGGCAGTGGTGTCTGTATAGTTCTAGATGACTACAAAGGACATTCAAGCAAGCCCATGGCATTTCCACTTTGGGTAGCTGTGGAATTCTCATCAGGGATCAGACTGACCAAATGTAACTTTATATGGTCACTTACAGAGCTTAAAATTGAAACAGCATCTTTCACAACACTGGTGGCAGCTTTGAATAGAACTGAACAGCTGTCAGAGTGCACCCCAACAGGTTTGGCATTTCTGACTGTGTGGTAGGCTTGTAACACAGGATCTAACACAAAATAATTAAATTAACGGTTGAACAAAGCTTGAGCTGGCTGGTTAAACTTGCTCCCCAGCTCTTTTCCTAATCACTTCTGCCTCAAGAATGTGTCACCTTCCAGCTGTTAATTTTACTTTATTGTATGTTCCGTGATATGCACAAATGGTAGACCTAAAATATTCTGGGTGAAACTTGGGTCAGTACTCAAAAATTCCATAATCCATTACTTTTTCTGTCAAAGTAAGAAGTGGAAACTGTTATTAGAGTATTCAGAGAAGAAGAATCTTATTCTAAATGCAAATCACCTTTTATTTTTTTCTTACCTCTTAGCTCCACTTATAAATTAAGGGTTTGCAATATACCTACTGTCCCAGTTTCTGGATTTCTAACATAAATTAATTCCACTACAATAATGAATTTAAATATACCGTATCTTAGTCTCCCTCCTTTGACACTCATTACCCAAATATGCTTTGGTAATAGTCAAGTTGCACATTACCAAGCTATGTAAGTCTTGAGTTTTTAAATCCATGCAATAACTGTTTGGTGGGGAGATTAGTAGGTTTTTTTCTTTTTCAGTATGATATTAAGCACACATTTTTTCCCCATAAAATTAGGTTTTGAACCACAATTATCTGATGGTTGTGAAGCTCCGTTTCCCTACCAGGAATCTGAGTTCAGTGATGTTTTAAGATAGCCTTTTTCAAAAATATCTATGCATTGTTCTTTCAGCAATCTTCTCAGCTAACCTGCTAGGCTACCAGGTGTCCATTCCCTGGCAATGCTCTTGGATTGCAACAGTCTGCCCATCTTTCCTACACTGTCTATCACTGACCCCTTTATCTTTAGGCATCACCAAACATCACCAAGCCTTTCTTGGAGACTTCAATAAAGAAGTTATATCCATTATATTTTTTTTCTATTTTTTTCACTTTTCCATTCAGCTACTGCATCCCCTGTGCTGTTCTGTGTGTGGACACCAGGGTGAGGTCGCTGCAGACTCAAAGAGCTGCAGCAGAAAGTGCAGCAGGGCTAAGGGGGGCTCATTTAGGAAGGTCTGCTTGCAGAACCTTTTCATGCATGTGTCTGTACACACATCTCCTTGTTGATGTGAGTTTCTCTTTATGCTGCTGTTTCATTATGAGCTCGATTCTGGGTTGCCACGTGGCGTTTTTATCTCCCATGCAAGATAAAAATCCATGTGGAGGTGTTGAGAACTGCAGAAGTCTAATGAAAGTTTTAATATAGCTTTGTTGAAAAGTAACCTTATCAGTTTTATTAAAGTCATGTGTATCTGTTACATAAAACCCAACTGGCAGCTTGTTCCCTTCAAATTTGGCATGGAGGAGGCTATTTGATACTTCTATTTTTGTTGATCTCCAATTCCAAACACTGGAGTAATAGCAATTGATTCAGTGCATCACATTGAGGTTGATGCTGCAGATGGCATAAAATGATTAATCAAGGCAACAAGGATAGAATATCAGTTAATATAGAAAGCACATTATGTTTGTTTTGGGACAAATGCAAGAGAGTCAGACTGCATTTTGCTTATTTATGCAAACAAAATGCTACATATGGCATAGCTGGTTGAGGCTAGACATCCGAGGGTCTGTCCTGTCTCAGCCTCCCCATACTTTAACTCTGCATTCATTCCTGTAAATTTGCTATTGCTGTGAAATACCTTGTGATTTGATTGTGTTCTCCTGTAATTCAAGAATTGGAGGTCTGGGACTTTCTGCAACAAGCCTTTTAATACCTAGACCATACCTAAAGATGTTTATGTAACCTCTTCTTTAAAGTATCCAGTTCCACAGCTTCCTTAGGTATTTACATTCTTCTCTTTCAACAGCCACCTGTTTAGAAAGCTTTCCTAGATTTCCTTAAGACGAAGCAGGCTTAGAGGGTTTAGAGTTTCTTTTTTTCTTTTCATTTTACATTCTTTAACAAGAACAACTAATTCCTATCATAATAATATCCCCTCTATTTTAGGAAAAAAATTCTATGTTGAAATTTTCATCCAAGTTTGCTATGCAGCTTTTTTCTTTTCAACTAAACAAGCTAATTTCTTTCAGATTAATCAAATATGTATCTTAGATTGTATTAATTATTTATTCTTTTGTGTATAAAGGCACATTGTCACTCTTGAATGATAAAAGAAACTGAAGTAACTTAAGTGGTATAAAGAGAACAGAGCATTATATAAAATATAAATATATATATAATGTAGTTGTTTTTTTTTTAATGCATGTCAGCATTTGGGTAAATATATCATAGAGCATAACTTACCATATTTGTTTTTCTGCTTTATTCTGAATATTATTTCTCTAGATGTTTGGGGATTTTTGGTTGTATGTTTTGTTGGTTTTTTTTTTAATAGTTCCTCTTCAGTCTCAATATCTGTGCTTGATTTTCCAAGTCTTTTTAATCCTAAATTACATTTAACTGTTTCTACTTGTATACTTAATGTTTTCTTCTTCCTAAATTGCCATTTTTCTTTTAATCCTTCGTTCTTTATTTTATCTTCCTACATTACTCATTCAGCTATCTAATTCTCTGTGTTTGTTGGAGTCAGTCTCTTATCCTTTTTTATGAAATGCTATGAAACATTCCTTTCCTTGTAATAAAAATAACTTCTTGATCTTTCACTCAAACTATTTTCTTTCTCCTGGATTTACAAATAATTTTGCCTTAAAATTCAAATATAAATTAACAGTTCTTGGCATCTTCTAGAATAAGACATTTTCCCAACCTGCTAAAAGATATTCAGTAATTATGCCTCACATTATAAGTTTATCTGCATGACCTTATATATTTACAGTTATAAATATTTTTTCTGAATTTCTTGTGTTTATTAGGGAAAGTGGAATAAGTAAAACCTGACTGTGATGAGCCAGTTACAGAGCATTGAGACAGAGAAATTTTAAGTTGTTTTACTGTAAGGGCCACATGAGAGGTTAGTTTTTCCCCTTCATTTAAAAATACAAAGAGTGAAGGAAATTTGAAAGTTAAGAATTGTTTTCTGCGGATAGAGAAGCCAAAAATTATGCAAGAAAAAATGCATGAATATGATTATGAAGATTAAGAGATGCTTCTATGTAAAATTGCCCATTCTGACATTGTCTGATCACTGAGTCTAGAGTTTTCCAAAGGTTAATTTTACAACAATTGGTTTAAAATTGGTTTACAATTGCTTTAAAATGCAAATTTCTGGGAAGAAACTGCAGAATTTGTCCACTTAATAGAATACTCAATATAACTAAGGTGGCACAACTGAATACTATTTTAAAAATAATTAACTATTATTTATTGACTCTAAAACTTGATAGAAATCTTAGTTTCTAAATGCTGCTTAGGCCATCTCATAGGTGGATCTTGAGGATTTCTCTTTTAGTAAGTGGAAAGGTTTGCCAGTGCACAGCTGGAAAAAGTGGACAGAATGAAGAGTTTATTCTGCAAGTGAAGAAGGTGAACTGTAGATTGGGACAGAATGAAGAGTTTATAGCTGGGCTCCAAGAGGGGCAGTACAGAATAGGAATCTCTTTGGGGGGCAAGAGAACAAGGGAACAGCTGAAACAAGCAGATGGTGGCACAAGCTGAATGCATGCAGCAGCCTAAACAGTTGACAGGTTAAGAAGGAAATAAAAATTTCAAAAAATGAAGTTACAATTCATTTGGATAGCAAGAAGTATGTGTTTATATATTCAAGAAGCATAACAGAAGAAATGGATGTGAAATGGGAAGGTAGAGTGCAAGTGAAGAAGGTGAACTGTAGATTTCACCCAGGCAAGTAGAAACCTTGTGCAACTTCAGTGTAGAGTATTAAAGATTGATGCAGATGTTGTAAGGAGGGGTTGCTTTTTAGGAGAGAACATCAGCACATGAGGTGGAGGAGCTCTGTTTGAGAAGTCTTATCCAGAGTAAGAACTACTAAATGTCACTTAGAAGGTCTTTTTCTAAAGCATTTTGCAAAAAAAAAAAAAAAAAAAAAAACACCCTTTATTTTGAAAAAAAAACAAGGGAAAAAGTCATTTTACAAGTAGAGAATGAGTGTGCTGGTAAATAGAAAATAGCCCAGTCTCTGCTTAGAAAGTGACTTGGATTCAGAATCCTGATTAGTCTCAAAGAAAAGGCTAAAATCTGCTCTGTCATATCTCCAGGAAGTCAGAATTACATTCTCAAACCTTTTGCACGGTACAGGATAGAATTTAATATGCAGAATTGAATGTCCTATAAGAATAGGTTGTCTTTAATAGAAAAAAAAGAAACAGACTTTGCAATCTTGTACTTGCATGGTGAGGGAAGTATGAGCTTCTAATTATTTTGAGGTTTTCACAAATATTTCTATAGGCTTAAAAATAAAGCACTAAAAAAAAGAGGGGAATAAAGAACCCCCAAAAAACCCTTTGTTTTTTTTTTCAGAAGAGAATCAGTTCCTTTATGTAGTCTTTGATTTCTTATCCTATTATGTATCTCCATCCCTCTGTTTCTATATTCAACTTCTGTTTGAAGTCAGTAATTTTAGTTTAACTCAACTGCATGTTAGCCTTGTACCAAATTCAAAGTAATGTATTCAGTGTTTACTGAGGCTTAGATGGGAATTCTGTTCTTCATAATCTCATCCTAAATCACATGCAAACAAAAACATCTAAACCATAATGACCATAGAACCTGGAGTGCCAGCTAAAAATGCACTTTTTTTAATAATTCTGAATTTATTAATATGCCCTTTTTTGTTACAGGGAAGAATTTGGTTTATTTGTAAATCTTTTTTTTAAGCCATCGCTTTGAATTGTCTACTGCAGTCTGACAATAATGTACTCTCAATCCTATGTGTAGACAGGAAAAAAAATAAGCTCAATGCTTTTAGTTGCAAACTTAGTCTGTATAGGCTGTTTCATTTGAAAGCAAAAAACAAAGACAAACCCTCTAAGGCAATGTTTTGTCTATAATAAATTTCTCTATAAGAATCATATTTGTAATTAGGGCTGAAGACCTTTTTCCTTATTTCTTTTTCAAAAACAAAAAAAGACTTTGTCAAAAATCATTAAATCCATTTATGACACATTATAGATGCGGAAATGGCTAATACTTTGTCGCATAAAGTATGATTTATTAGAGCACATTTTCTCTGCTCTTCTCTTTCAGCCATTAGGAATGCAAAATTTAGATCTAAATTCACTGAGAATATTGTGGTACAAACTGTTCAACACACCAACGCTATAGACACCCAATCCCTCAAGGTTGTTTTACCTGTGGATTGCAGAGGAAAATCACTTGTATTTTCTTTCTGAAAATTTAATTTATTTAGCTGATTAGAAAAGAAATGAAAATGCATATCATTCAGTGGATGAGTGAACTGTGTCATGATTAAATTTATGTTTCTCATTAACAGCCCACAGGATGGGTGGTAGCTGTCTGTACATATCCAATGCTTCTCTTTGACAGTCCTGAGACTTCAGGTGCAGTTTGGCGAGAAGTGCAGCGAGTGGGCATGAACTGCTTGCATTAATCATTAGCTGTGAAGGACATTCTCTATTCCATGGGTGCGCAGAAGCCTCTCTCTCTCTCTCTCTCAGCCCTGCTCAGGCTCTTGCCAGCTGCTGACAGGCAGCATTGTCACCGCCTGCCTGTGCCAGTGATGGCCCCGACCTGCGAGCACAGGCAAGGTCAGGCTGCCCTCAGCACAGCCCTAGCTGTGTTTCCATCAGTATACAGGAACTGCTAGGTTTTTTCCCACCTAGAAAAGGAAAACTTGCAGCATTTTCATCCCTTAATCTTCCTCTTCTAAGATACTGTTCTGTTCCCAGGTGAATCTTCAAGAAAGAGTGAGCATGGACAAAGTACCCTCACCTCTTTGGGTGGCACACCCTTTCTAAAGCTCACTGCATCATTTTTGTTTAGAATTTTCATTCTAAAAATGAAAATGTTGAGATCAAAAACTCATTGTAGAAAATGTTGAGATCAAAACCTTGATTTTACTTGAGGAGACTGTGCAGTACAGAGGACACTGTCTCCTTGTCATTATGTAATAGTCCAACATTAAGTTACTGTTAGCATACGAAACTGTGCTTGTACTCCTGTGATACTCCAGGCCCACGAAAGATTGTCTAAACTAGATTTTTTATGCTCCTTTGAGCATCAGCCAATTATAAAATTAGACATGAAATTTGTGTAATTGATAATTCCAGAGAGGGAGACTTCCTGTTAATGGATTCTCCTGGAAATAAGGGTTTCTGAGGATCATTCCTTTTCCCACCTGCTCTTTTCCCTCCTCTAGTACAACTGTTTGGCATTTGCAACTGTGAAGATTCAGTCACTCTTCCATGTTGTACAAGAAATGAAGTAAATGGGAGCAAAAAATTGAAGAAAATATACAAGACTATTTGTGTGGGAAGGAAAAAGGCAGAGTACGTGATTAGAATTAATATTTGAAATGGCATATTGAAATATTCCTTTAAGTACTTGGGTGATATTTGTAACACTTCTTCCCTGGGATTTACAAGGACAATGAAAAAAAAAGAAAAGAGGACTTAGTGTCACAATATGAACCGTAAATATCTCTCTAATTAATCCAGTCCTTTCCAGCTGCTCAGCTGCCTCCAAATGTTGTTTTGACTATCAAAGAAATGCCTAAAATTCTTTTAATACAGAGTACGGTGGGAATTACTTTGTCAACTCCCTTGTCTGGTTCCTGATATGGACCACCAAATTTACAAGGAATTCTCAGGGAAAAAAAACAGTTTTCTTCAGAGAATGCTAAATGATGAGTGTCAGGGAGAAGCTGCTTAGGGAAAGGAGGAATTTAATTGTTTTTCATTTCAACAGGGAAAATTTCCCCAAAGAAGCAAATAGATCAACTATTTGAGTAAATACAACATGGGTAGTCCAAGTAAAATATTCAACAGATGAATTGTTAAAAAGATGCCAATATGTTCTTTATCTGGAGTCTGGGAGGCAGGATGAGGAGCTGGAAAATCACCTGATGCACCTGAGTGCTCTACAGGGATTTCTGAGTTGGAGTGGGGTGCTGAAGACATCCCATCTGGTGGAAATCCTGTGAGAAGGAATGTGTCCACAATGGGCCCACAGCCTTTGAGCTAGACCTACAGCCACATTAATTCAATAATTCATGGGTTTAAGTGAGTTAAATCTGGGAGGTTTTTGGCCTGTGCCAGCTGGCACAGTCCGAGACAAAGTGCTGGGACTGCACCTGTGCTCCTGTGCCACCAAAGAAATGGGAAGAGGGAAGGAGCAATGCTTTGACTTCTGTGTGTGCTGACAGAGCTGCTCTAAAGGCTGGGGAATGCACCAAAACCCACTTTTTTGGCAGGGTTGACATAGGCAAGCAGACTCAAACATAAAATTCAAGCACATCAATGTGAAGTCCTGCTGGTGGTTTTGGGAGTACAGCCTTTCTCTTTCTTATTGCTGTTCTTAAGCAATATGTTACTCAAAGCTAATAAAACAGAGCTGATTTATACCCACACCCAGAAAATGTTGAGATCAAAAACTTAATTTTACTGGAGGAGACTGTGCAGTACAGAGGACACTGTTTCCTCATCATTATGTAATAGTCCAACATTGTGTTACTGTGGGCATATGAAACTGTGCTTGTACTCCTGGGATACTTCAGGTCCATCAGAGATTATGTCTAAACTAAGTAAAGAATTAAAGAATCCCATAATCAGTGGTCCATTCTATCTACTTAGGATCGGTTTAGCACGGGTAGGTTAGCAGGTGTCAGCAGGGAATTTACAGTGTCATTCTTGCAGCTGTGTGGCAGCAGAGGAAGGGGCACCACACACATCAGCCCTTCTGTGAGTAGGGAATGAGGTGCTGTGGTTCCACAAGGTGGCACTAAGAAGTTGTAGAACAGTGTGACTGAATTAGTATATTGTTTTTAGTTCTGTGAGAACGTTAGTTCTGAAATTTTTCGGTATAACTACAGTAGTGTTTTGACCATTAGTCTGCAGTAGAAAATATCCCCATTTTAATGTAGGTATGTTTTCTTTGTGAGGGAATGAAACAAGCTAGGGGGGACAAAAAAAACCAACCAAAAATGACCCCTTTTGTCATTTTTGAAACACTTTGCAGTTAGCAAAACATATATCATGGATTTATGGCAGTCACAACTTCCATGAATATGCACCTTTCATTGTATGTGTGTGTTACGTGTTCAGGTATAATTCTCAGTTTTTAATTCCTTTTCTAGAATAATTCCTTACGACTACACCATGCATCAGTGTTCTAGATCGTATTTTCTCAATATATTAACACCATTAAATGATTTGGAGCCCATATTATCAGTACAGATATATGCTGATATATATCCAAATATATCCAAAGAAAGTGAGGTTCTCCAATAATCTCCTGACAGGCAATAAGTGTAATTTTTATTTTAAGATAGAAGGAGGGTTAGCATTAGATTGTAATGTGAGCTGATTTTTAGAGTGTCATTATTTCTTTTTGTTATTAGGCTATAATTACACAGACTATAATTAGACTATGAATTAATAAGCTAGCATTGCAGTTTAAAGTTTGAAGTTTAATTGTAGTGAATGAAAGATATTAATGATAGGGAAGATTTCAAATACACATGGAAAGTTTGGAAGAAATAATTTGTTGTGGATGAATGTCTAAAATAGTATTTCCAAGGACCTGCTCTATTTTTCTTTAAATACATGCTTCAGTTAAAAGATTTTCCTTTGGTTTCGAGGGGACACTTGCACAGTTATATGCCTTGCTGGATCAGAATATAGAGGGTCACTTATGGAAACACTAGAGTAGTGTCAAATGGATTTTCAAATCCTCTGGGCTTATACTTTCTTCATGTCTATAAATTCAAAGATGTCCAGCCTACAATTATCTTTGCATTTAAATATTTGAGACCTAAATTATTCTTGTCATTGTTTCTCATGCAGGTTTTTCTTCTCAGTAACTCCAAGTCTACACATATTTTTGGAGAGTACCCACAGCAAGGGAAAGATCTTAATTTGTTCATAAATGTAAAAAAATATGACTTGATACATATCTGCTGGGATATGATGCCATTACTTTTATTTCCTAATTTGACATTAAAATGTGAATTCTGCTTTCTGAGTTCTAGACCTTTCAAACTTCAGAACTTTGGCACCTGACTGGGTGTCACACCCTGCTGCTCAGGTCATCTCTCTTTCATTTTCCCAACTACTATTAATGGCAAAATGCATCAGCAGGCTGACAGTTACCTACAAAAGCCTGAATCTCCAACTTCTGAACTTTCTTGAGCCTGGCACTCAAAGCTGGGGAAGTTATGAATGTGGTCAAACTGAGAATCATGAACTCATCCCTACTTTTGTGCGAGTACTGAACTCTCATTTATAAGTTTAGTGGCACCACTGTCCCAGTAATTTTGAAAAGCTGGGCCTTAGGGCTCTGTCACAAGAAAACCAGCCTTACTTGCTGGGGGTGAACCAGACAGCTCTGTCCAAACTTTATAAATGATCCAGGGCCAAGGTGCAGGCTGCAGAAATGTCCAGTTATCCAAAACTGCAGCTGTTAACAGACCCAACAGAATGGCTCCTGGACTGTGGCAGTCAATTCTTTTGACAATGTCAGTGGTCAGTTCAGTGATAGCATGAGGTAGGGCTTATTCCCAAAAAATCCTATAGTGAGATGACCTGAGATGGGGGCCAGGCAGGGAGGGAGGATGGCACTGTGGTGTAGCCATTGAGATGTGAGCCCTACTGTGCCACTTGCCCTCATGGCCTGAGAAGGAAAGTGGGTTATGTCCCTTTTATGTAATGCATAAAAGATGTCTTAAGGGATCCTGAAACTGTCCTCTAGCATACAGTTGTGAGTCTTGCTCCTGCTGTTAAACTCAGAACTTCTATTTCTTTTCTAGGAAGAAAAAAAAAAATTACTTTACATTTACAGCTCTAACCCAAATAGTTCAGGACTCTGTCCCTGGATGTCCTGAACTGAGAAGTTCAGCATGACAGATTATTAGCCAGAATTTAGGTGACTCTCTGTATTTGGTGTATCCTGTTGGTTAATCCTAGGTGGTTTCCTAAATAGTATATTGTGTTTTCAGATTGTCCTCTGAAATTCTGCTCTCAGTTCAAATAAGTCATAAATGTCTTCTGTTCTCAGTTAACTCACAGCAGAATCCAAAATCATCTTCAAATTTCTGTCCACAGATGTAAAAATGTAAGGAAAAAAAATGCATTCACAGTTTTAGCTGGGGCAGCTTGAAAACTACATAACATCTCCCTGGCCTACAGCACAAAACACAAAACTGACTAAGTGATTTACAAGCTATACTTACAAGGGATTTAGAAGACAAAATGCATAATGGAGAATAGAAGAACAGTTTTATGATTTTATTCAGAATGCAAGGCTTCTTATGTTGTCCTTTTATTTCAGAAGTGTACCTATTAAATACAAACTGCAAACGATTTTCCCTCATCTCTGATAATTTGTAAACCCATTACTGGGAAAGATAATTCCCTGGGTCATGCTGAAATTACTGAATTATTTATTTCCCTTTATCACAGTTTTCCTTGTTGTATAGTAAAAAAGATTGTCTGTGAATCTTTACCTGCAGCTATAAAGACCAGAGTAAAATGTTGTGAAATCTTACAGCCATCATGAAAACTAAATTTGAATGATTTTATGAGCTCAGTTTTTGTTCATAGTCAGTTTGTTTATTTAATGGTACAGAAAGATGCACTCTTTACATGCTAGGCATAAAATGACAGGATTCATCTTGCCTGCATCCAATTAAATTAATTAATTGTATAGCTCTCTTGGTATCTGGTAAAATAGACATATATATCTCCAAAAGTCAATTAATCTTTTCATAAACAGAGAAGTGAAGAGATGCACATAAAATTGTTTTTGAGAGCTCTCTCATTCCAAGAGCAGAATTCAAGACAAATAATTTGTCTGTCAAAAAATGTCCATTTCTTCCCCTCTGCATGCAGAATGTTTGCAGGGCTTTTAGGCCTAACAGGGGAGTTAGAATGAGATGATCTTAAATTTCTCTTCCAACAAAAATATTCAGTGATTCAAGGATTCTACATTGTCTACACACATAATCAGTACCCTAAACAGCAAGTGCATTGTGTTTAATTACCCCTTTGAATTAACTTCAGTCAAGACTTAATTTTTTGTAATCCTCATAACATGATATACCCAAAGGAAGCATTTAATTTAATCTTTCTTAATTTTAGTCCAATACCAAAATGAAGAAATAAAATGCATAAAAAGCAAATGAGAGCTGTAGGGA